>NC_052148.1:18365401-18618400 GCF_902713615.1 Scyliorhinus canicula | reverse complement strand
ATGGTGCAGTGTGTTATTATACTGGATGGTGCAGTGTGTTATTATACTGGATGGTGCAGTGTGTTATTATACTGGGATGGTGCAGTGTGTTATTATACTGGATGGTTGCAGTGTGTTATTATACTGGATGGTGCAGTGTGTTATTATACTGGGCGGTGCAGTGTGTTATTATACTGGATGTGCAGTGTGTTATTATACTGGATGGTGCAGTGTGTTATTATACTGGATGGTGCAGTGTGTTATTATACTGGATGGTGCAGTGTGTTATTATACTGGATGGTGCAGTGTGTTATTATACTGGATGGTGCAGTGTGTTATTATACTGGATGGTGCAGTGTGTTATTATACTGATGGTGCAGTGTGTTATTATACTGGGATGGTGCAGTGTGTTATTATACTGGATGGTGCAGTGTGTTATTATACTGGATGGTGCAGTGTGTTATTATACTGGATGGTGCAGTGTGTTATTAACTGGATGGTGCAGTGTGTTATTATACTGGATGGTGCAGTGTGTATTATACTGGGCGGTGCGTGTGTTATTATACTGGATGGTGCAGTGTGTTATTATACTGGATGGTGCAGTGTGTTATTATACTGGGCGGTGCAGTGTGTTATTATACTGGATGGTGCAGTGTGTTATTATACTGGATGGTGCAGTGTGTTATTATACTGGATGAGCAGTGTGTTATTATACTGGATGGTGCAGTGTGTTATTATACTGGATGTGCAGTGTGTTATTATACTGGATGGTGCAGTGTGTTATTATACTGGATGGTAGCAGTGTGTTATTATACTGGATGGTGCAGTGTGTATTATACGGATGGTGCAGTGTGTTATTATACTGGGATGGTGCAGTGTGTTATTATACTGGGATGTGCAGTGTGTTATTATACTGGATGGTGCAGTGTGTTATTATACTGGATGGTGCAGTGTGTTATTATACTGGATGGTGCAGTGTGTTATTATACTGGATGGTGCAGTGTGTTATTATAACTGGGCTGGTGCAGTGTGTTATTATACTGGATGGTGCAGTGTGTTATTATACTGGAGGTGCAGTGTGTTATTATACTGGATGGTGCAGTGTGTTTATTATACTGGATGGTGCAGTGTGTTATTATACTGGGCGGTGCAGTGTGTTATTATACTGGATGGTGCAGTGTGTTATTTACTGGATGGTGCAGTGTGTTATTATACTGGATGGTGCAGTGTGTTATTATACTGGATGGTGCAGTGTGTTATTATACTGGATGGTGCAGTGTGTTATTATACTGGATGGTGCAGTGTGTTATTATACTGGATGGTGCAGTGTGTTATTATACTGGATGGTGCAGTGTGTTATTATACTGGGCGGTGCAGTGTGTTATTATACTGGATGGTGCAGTGTGTTATTATACTGGATGGTGCAGTGTGTTATTATACTGGATGGTGCAGTGTGTTATTATACTGGATGGTGCAGTGTGTTATTATACTGGATGGTGCAGTGTGTTATTATACTGGATGGTGCAGTGTGTATTATACTGGATGGTGCAGTGTGTTATTATACTGGATGGTGCAGTGTGTTATTATACTGGAGGTGCAGTGTGTTATTATACTGGATGGTGCAGTGTGTTATTATACTGGATGGTGCAGTGTGTTATTATACTGGATGGTGCAGTGTGTTATTATACTGGATGGTGCAGTGTGTTATTATACTGGATGGTGCAGTGTGCTATTATACTGGGCGGTGCATTGTGTTATACTGGATGGTGCAGTGTGTTATTATACTGGATGGTGCAGTGTGTTATTATACTGGATGGTGCAGTGTGTTATTATACTGGATGGTGCAGTGTGTTATTATACTGGATGGTGCAGTGTGTTATTATACTGGATGGTGCAGTGTGTTATTATACTGGGTGGTGCGTTGTGTTATACTGGGCAGTGCAGTGTGTTATTATACTGGATGGTGCAGTGTGTTATTATACTGGATGGTGCAGTGTGTTGTTATACTGGGCGGTGCAGTGTGTTATTATACTGGATGGTGCAGTGTGGTATTATACTGGATGGTACAGTGTGTTATTATACTGGATGGTGCAGTGTGTTATTATACTGGATGGTGCAGTGTGTTATTATACTGGATGGTGCAGTGTGTTATTATACTGGATGGTGCAGTGTGTTATTATACTGGATGGTGCAGTGTGTTATTATACTGGATGGTGCAGTGTGTTATTATACTGGATGGTCCAGTGTGTTATTATACTGGGCGGTGCAGTGTGTTATTATACTGGATGGTGCAGTGTGTTATTATACTGGATGGTGCAGTGTGTTATTATACTGGGCGGTGCAGTGTGTTATTATACTGGATGGTGCAGTGTGTTATTATATCGATGGTACAGTGTGTTATTATACTGGATGGTGCAGTGTGTTATTATACTGGATGGTGCAGTGTGTTATTATACTGGATGGTGCAGTGTGTTATTATACTGGATGGTGCAGTGTGTTATTATACTGGGCGGTGCAGTGTGTTATTATACTGGACGGTGCAGTTGGTTATTATACTGGATGGTGCAGTGTGTTATTATACTGGATGGTGCAGTGTGTTATTATACTGGGCGGTGCAGTGTGTTATTATACTGGGCGGTGCAGTGTGTTATTATACTGGATGGTGCAGTGTGTTATTATACTGGGTGGTGCAGTGTGTTATTATACTGGATGGTGCAGTGTGTTATTATACTGGATGGTGCAGTGTGTTATTATACTGGATGGTGCAGTGTGTTATTATACTGGACGGTACAGTGTGTTATTGTACTGGATGGTGCAGTGTGTTATTATACTGGACGGTGCAGTGTGTTATTATACTGGACGGTACAGTGTGTTATTATACTGGATGGTGCAGTGTGTTATTATACTGGATGGTGCAGTGTGTTATTATACTGGATGGTGCAGTGTGTTATTATGCTGGATGGTGCAGTGTGTTATTATACTGGATGGTGCAGTGTGTTATTATACTGGGCGGTGCAGTGTGTTATTATACTGGATGGTGCAGTGTGTGATTATACTGGATGGTGCAGTGTGTTATTATACTGGATGGTGCAGTGTGTTATTATACTGGATGGTGCAGTGTGATATTATACTGGGCAGTGCAGTGTGTTATACTGGATGGTGCAGTGTGTTATTATACTGGATGGTGCAGTGTGGTATTATACTGGATGGCGCAGTGTGGTATTATACTGGATGGTGCAGTGTGTTATTATACTGGATGGTGCAGAGTGGTATTATACTGGATGGTGCAGTGTGTTATTATACTGGATGGTTCAGTGTGGTATTATACTGGATGGTGCAGTTTGTTATTATACTGGGCGGTGCAGTGTGTTATTATACTGGGTGGTGCAGTGTGTTATTATACTGGATGGTGCAGTGTGTTATTATACTGGATGGCGCACTGTGCTATACTGGATGGTGCAGTGTGTTATTATACTGGATGGTACAGTGTGTTATTATACTGGATGGTGCAGTGTGTTATTATACTGGATGGCGCACTGTGCTATACTGGATGGTGCAGTGTGTTATTATACTGGATGGTACAGTGTGTTATTATACTGGGCGGTGCAGTGTGTTATTATACTGGATGGTGCAGTGTGTTATTATACTGGATGGTGCAGTGTGTTATTATACTGGATGGTGCAGTGTGTTATTATACTGGATGGTGCAGTGTGTTATTATACTGGATGGTGCAGTGTGTTATTATACTGGGCGGTGCAGTGTGTTATTATACTGGATGGTGCAGTGTGTTATTATACTGGGCGGTGCAGTGTGTTATTATACTGGATGGTACAGTGTGTTATTATACTGGATGGTGCAGTGTGTTATTATACTGGATTGTGCAGTGTGTTATTATACTGGATGGTGCAGTGTGTTATTATACTGGATGGTGCAGTGTGTTATTATACTGGATGGTGCAGTGTGTTATTATACTGGGCGGTGCAGTGTGTTATTATACTGGATGGTGCAGTGTGTTATTATACTGGATGGTGCAGTGTGTTATTATACTGGATGGTGCAGTGTGTTATTATACTGGATGGTGCAGTGTGTTATTATACTGGGCGGTGCAGTGTGTTATTATACTGGATGGTGCAGTGTGTTATTATACTGGATGGTGCAGTGTGTTATTATACTGGATGGTGCAGTGTGTTATTATACTGGATGGTGCAGTGTGTTATTATACTGGATGGTGCAGTGTGTTATTATACTGGTTGGTGCAGTGTGTTATTATACTGGATGGTGCAGTGTGTTATTATACTGGGCGGTGCAGTGTGTTATTATACTGGATGGTGCAGTGTGTTATTATACTGGATGGTGCAGTGTGTTATTATACTGGGCGGTGCAGTGTGTTATTATACTGGACGGTGCAGTGTGTTATTATACTGGGCGGTGCAGTGTGTTATTATACTGGATGGTGCAGTGTGTTATTATACTGGGCGGTGCAGTGTCTTATTATACTGGATGGTGCAGTGTGTTATTATACTGGATGGTGCAGTGTGTTATTATACTGGATGGTGCAGTGTGTTATTATACTGGGCGGTGCAGTGTGTTATTATACTGGATGGTACAGTGTGTTATTATACTGGATGGTGCAGTGTGTTATACTGGGCGGTGCAGTGTGTTATTATACTGGGTGGTGCAGTGTGTTATTATACTGGATGGTGCAGTGTGTTATTATACTGGGCGGTGCAGTGTGTTATTATACTGGATGGTGCAGTGTGTTATTATACTGGATGGTGCAGTGTGTTATTATACTGGCGGTGCAGTGTGTTATTATACTGGATGGTGCAGTGTGTTTTATACTGGGCGGTGCAGTGTGTTATTATACTGGGCGGTGCAGTGTGTTATTATACTGGGTGGTGCAGTGTGTTATTATACGGGATGGTGCAGTGTTGTTATTATACTGGTGGTGCAGTGTGTTATTATACTGGATGGTCAGTGTTGTTATTATACTGGATGGCGCACTGTGCTATACTGGATGGGCAGTGTGTTATTATACTGGATGGTGCAGTGTGTTATTATACTGGATGGTGCAGTGTGTTTATTATACGGGCGGTGCAGTGTGTTATATACTGGTGGTGCAGTGTGTTATTATACTGGATGGTACAGTGTGTTTATTATACTGGGCGGTGCAGTGTGTTATAATACTGGATGGTGCAGTGTGTTTATACTGGATGGTGCAGTGTGTTATATACTGGATGGTGCAGTGTGTTATTATAGTGGATGGTGCAGTGTGTTATATACTGGGCGGTGCAGTGTGTTATTATACTGGGATGGTGCAGTGTGTTATTATACTGGATGGTGCAGTGTGTTATTATACTGGGCGGTGCAGTGTGTTATTATACTGGATGGTGCAGTGTGTTATTATACTGGATGGTGCAGTGTGTTATTATACTGGATGGTGCAGTGTGTTATTATACTGGATGGTGCAGTGTGTTATTATACTGGATGGTGCAGTGTGTTATTATACTGGAGGTGCAGTGTGTTATTATACTGGATGGTGCAGTGTGTTATTATACTGGATGGTGCAGTGTGTTATTATACTGGGCGGTGCAGTGTGTTATTATACTGGATGGTGCAGTGTGTTATTATACTGGGCGGTGCAGTGTGTTATTATACTGGATGGTGCAGTGTGTTATTATACTGGATGGTGCAGTGTGTTATTATACTGGATGGTACAGTGTGTTATTATACTGGATGGTGCAGTGTGTTATTATATTGGGCGGTGCAGTGTGTTATTATACTGGGCGGTGCAGTGTGTTATTATACTGGATGGTGCAGTGTGTTATTATACTGGGCGGTGCAGTGTGTTATTATACTGGATGGTGCAGTGTGGTATTATACTGGATGGTACAGTGTGTTATTATACTGGATGGTACAGTGTGTTATTATACTGGATGGTGCAGTGTGTTATTATACTGGATGGTGCAGTGTGGTATTATACTGGATGGTGCAGTGTGTTATTATACTGGATGGTGCAGTGTGGTATTATACTGGATGGTGCAGTGTGTTTTTATACTGGATGATGCACTGTGTTATACTGGGTTATGCATTGTGTTATTATGCTGGATGGTGCAATGTGTTATACTGGATTGTGCAATGTGTTATTTAACTCTGTGTTGCAGTGTGTTATACTGGACGGTGCAGTGTAGAATAATGGTGGGTGCAGTATATTATACTGGATATTGCAATGTGTTATTTAAGTGTTTGGTGCAGTGTGTTATTATACTGGACGGTGCAGTGTGTTATTATACTGCACGGTGCAGTGTGTTATTATACTGGGCGGTGCAGTGTGTTATACTGGATGGTGCAGTGTGTTATTATACTGGATGGTGCAGTGTGTTATTATACTGGGCGGTGCAGTGTGTTATTATACTGGATGGTGCAGTGTGTTATTATACTGGATGGTGCAGTGTGTTATTATACTGGATGGTGCAGTGTGTTATTATACTGGATGGTGCAGTGTGTTATTATACTGGATGGTACAGTGTGTTATTATACTGGATGATACAGTGTGTTATTATACTGGATGGTGCAGTGTGTTATTATACTGGGCGGTGCAGTGTGTTATTATACTGGATGGTGCAGTGTGTTATTATACTGGGCGGTACAGTGTGTTATTATACTGGATGGTGCAGTGTGTTATTATACTGGGCGGTGCAGTGTGTTATTATACTGGATGGTGCAGTGTGTTATTATACTGGATGGTGCAGTGTGTTATTATACTGGATGGTGCAGTGTGTTATTATACTGGATGGTGCAGTGTGTTATTATACTGGATGGTGCAGTGTGTTATTATACTGGATGGTACAGTGTGTTATTATACTGGATGGTGCAGTGTGTTATTATACTGGGCGGTGCAGTGTGTTATTATACTGGACGGTGCAGTGTGTTATTATACTGGATGGTGCAGTGTGTTATTATACTGGACGGCGCAGTGTGTTATTATACTGGATGGTGCAGTGTGTTATTATACTGGATGGTGCAGTGTGTTATTATACTGGATGGTGCAGTGTGTTATTATACTGGATGGTGCAGTGTGTTATTATACTGGATGGTGCAGTGTGTTATTATACTGGGCGGTGCAGTGTGTTATTATACTGGGTGGTGCAGTGTGTTATTATACTGGATGGTGCAGTGTGTTATACTGGGCGGTGCAGTGTGTTATTATACTGGATGGTGCAGTGTGTTATTATACTGGATGGTGCTGTGTGTTATTATACTGGCGGTGCAGTGTGTTATTATACTGGATGGTGCAGTGTGTTATTATACTGGATGGTGCAGTGTGTTATTATACTGGATGGTGCAGTGTGTTATTATACTGGATGGCGCACTGTGCTATACTGGATGGTGCAGTGTGTTATTATACTGGATGGTGCAGTGTGTTATTATACTGGGCGGTGCAGTGTGTTATTATACTGGATGGTGCAGTGTGTTATTATACTGGATGGTGCAGTGTGTTATTATACTGGGCAGTGCAGTGTGTTATTATACTGGATGGTGCAGTGTGTTATTATACTGGATGGTGCAGTGTGTTATTATACTGGATGGTGCAGTGTGTTATTATACTGGATGGTGCAGTGTGTTATTATACTGGGCGGTGCAGTGTGTTATTATACTTGATGGTGCAGTGTGTTATTATACTGGGCGGTGCAGTGTGTTATTATACTGGGCGGTGCAGTGTGTTATTATACTGGATGGTGCAGTGTGTTATTATACTGGGCGGTGCAGTGTGTTATTATACTGGATGGTGCAGTGTGTTATTATACTGGGCGGTGCAGTGTGTTATTATACTGGGCGGTGCAGTGTGTTATTATACTGGATGGTGCAGTGTGTTATTATACTGGATGGTGCAGTGTGTTATTATACTGGGCGGTGCAGTGTGTTATACTGGATGGTGCAGTGTGTTATTATACTGGATGGTGCAGTGTGTTATTATACTGGATGGTGCAGTGTGTTATTATACTGGATGGTGCAGTGTGTTATTATACTGGATGGTGCAGTGTGTTATTATACTGGGCGGTGCAGTGTGTTATTATACTGGGCGGTGCAGTGTATTATTATACTGGATGGCGCACTGTGTTATTATACTGGATGGTGCAGTGTGTTATTATACTGGGCGGTGCAGTGTATTATTATACTGGATGGCGCACTGTGTTATACTGGGCGGTGCAGTGTGTTATTATACTGGATGGTGCAGTGTTTTATTATACTGGATGGTACAGTGTGTTATTATACTGGATGGTACAGTGCGTTATTATACTGGATGGTGCAGTGTGTTATTATACTGGATGGTGCAGTGTGGTATTATACTGGATGGTGCAGTGTGGTATTATACTGGATGGTGCAGTGTGGTATTATACTGGATGGTGCAGTGTGTTTTTATACTGGATGATGCACTGTGTTATACTGGATTATGCATTGTGTTATTATGCTGGATGGTGCAATGTGTTATACTGGATTGTGCAATGTGTTATTTAACTCTGTGTTGCAGTGTGTTATACTGGACGGTGCAGTGTAGAATAATGGTGGGTGCAGTATATTATACTGGATATTGCAATGTGTTATTTAAGTGTGTGGTGCAGTGTGTTATTATACTGGACGGTGCAGTGTGTTATTATACTGCACGGTGCAGTGTGTTATTATACTGGGTGGTGCAGTGTGTTATTATACTGGATGGTGCAGTGTGTTATTATACTGGGCGGTGCAGTGTGTTATTATACTGGATGGTGCAGTGTGTTATTATACTGGATGGTGCAGTGTGTTATTATACTGGGCGGTGCAGTGTGTTATTATACTGGGCGGTGCAGTGTGTTATTATACTGGATGGTGCAGTGTGTTATTATACTGGATGGTGCAGTGTGTTATTATACTGGATGGTGCAGTGTGTTATTATACTGGATGGTGCAGTGTGTTATTATACTGGATGGTGCAGTGTGTTATTATACTGGATGGTGCAGTGTGTTATTATACTGGATGGCGCACTGTGCTATACTGGATGGTGCAGTGTGTTATTATACTGGATGGTGCAGTGTGTTATTATACTGGGCGGTGCAGTGTGTTATTATACTGGATGGTGCAGTGTGTTATTATACTGGATGGTGCAGTGTGTTATTATACTGGATGGTGCAGTGTGTTATTATACTGGGCTGTGCAGTGTGTTATTATACTGGATGGTGCAGTGTGTTATTATACTGGATGGTGCAGTGTGTTATTATACTGGATGGTGCAGTGTGTTATTATACTGGGCGGTGCAGTGTGTTATTATACTGGATGGTGCAGTGTGTTATTATACTGGATGGTGCAGTGTGTTATTATACTGGATGGTGCAGTGTGTTATTATACTGGATGGTGCAGTGTGTTATTATACTGGGCTGTGCAGTGTGTTATTATACTGGGCGGTGCAGTGTGTTATTATACTGGATGGTGCAGTGTGTTATTATACTGGATGGTGCAGTGTGTTATTATACTGGGCGGTGCAGTGTGTTATTATACTGGGCGGTGCAGTGTATTATTATACTGGATGGCGCACTGTGTTATTATACTGGATGGTGCCGTGTGTTATTATACTGGGCGGTGCAGTGTATTATTATACTGGATGGCGCACTGTGTTATACTGGGCGGTCCAGTGTGTTATTATACTGGATGGTGCAGTGTGTTATTATACTGGATGGTACAGTGTGTTATTATACTGGATGGTGCAGTGTGGTATTATACTGGATGGTGCAGTGTGGTATTATACTGGATGGTGCAGTGTGGTATTATACTGGATGGTGCAGTGTGTTTTTATACTGGATGATGCACTGTGTTATACTGGATTATGCATTGTGTTATTATGCTGGATGGTGCAATGTGTTATACTGGATTGTGCAATGTGTTATTTAACTCTGTGTTGCAGTGTGTTATACTGGACGGTGCAGTGTAGAATAATGGTGGGTGCAGTATATTATACTGGATATTGCAATGTGTTATTTAAGTGTGTGGTGCAGTGTGTTATTATACTGGATGGTACAGTGTGTTACTATACTGGGCGGTGCAGTGTGTCATTATACTGGATGGTACAGTGTGTTATTATACTGGACGGTGCAGTGTGTTATTATACTGCACGGTGCAGTGTGTTATTATACTGGGCGGTGCAGTGTGTTATTATACTGGGCGGTGCAGTGTGTTATACTGGATGGTGCAGTGTGTTATTATACTGGATGGTGCAGTGTGTTATTATACTGGATGGTGCAGTGTGTTATTATACTGGATGGTGCAGTGTGTTATTATACTGGATGGTGCAGTGTGTTATTATACTGGATGGTGCAGTGTGTTATTATACTGGATGGTGCAGTGTGTTATTATACTGGATGGTGCAGTGTGTTATTATACTGGATGGTGCAGTGTGTTATTATACTGGATGGTGCAGTGTGTTATTATACTGGATGGTGCAGTGTGTTATTATACTGGATGGTGCAGTGTGTTATTATACTGGATGGTGCAGTGTGTTATTATACTGGATGGTGCAGTGTGTTATTATACTGGATGGTACAGTGTGTTATTATACTGGATGGTGCAGTGTGTTATTATACTGGATGGTGCAGTGTGTTATTATACTGGGCTGTGCAGTGTGTTATTATACTGGATGGTGCAGTGTGTTATTATACTGGGCGGTGCAGTGTGTTATTATACTGGATGGTGCAGTGTGTTATTATACTGGACGGTGCAGTGTGTTATTATACTGGATGGTACAGTGTGTTATTACATTGGATGGTGCAGTGTGTTATTATACTGGATGGTGCAGTGTGTTATTATACTGGATGGTGCAGTGTGTTATTATACTGGGCGGTGCAGTGTGTTATTATACTGGATGGTACAGTGTGTTATTATACTGGATGGTGCAGTGTGTTATTATACTGGATGGTGCAGTATGTTATTATACTGGATGGTGCAGTGTGTTATTATACTGGATGGTGCAGTGTGTTATTATACTGGATGGTGCAGTGTGTTATTATACTGGACGGTGCAGTGTGTTATTATACTGGATGGTGCAGTGTGTTATTATACTGGATGGTGCAGTGTGTTATTATACTGGACGGTGCAGTGTGTTATTATACTGGATGGTGCAGTGTGTTATTATACTGGATGGTGCAGTGTGTTATTACATTGGACGGGCAGTGTGTTATTATCCTGGATGGTGCAGCGTGCTATTACACTGGACAGGTAGTGTAGTATAATGGAGGGTGCAGTGTGTATTACTGAATGGCGAAGTGTGTTATAATGCTTGACGGTGCAGTATAGTGCAATGGATGGTGCAATGTGTTGTACTTGCTGCTGCAGTGTGTTATAGTACAGGACGGCGTAGTGTAGTACAATGGAGGTTGCAGTGTGTTATACTGGCTGCTGCAGTGTGTTATAGTACAGGATGGTGCAGTGTAGTACGATGGAGGATGCAGTGTGTTATACTGGCTGCTGCAGTGTGTTATAATACTGGATGGTGCAGTGTAGTACGATGGAGGATGCAGTGTGTTGTACTGGCTGCTGCAGTGTGTTATAATACTGGATGGTGAGTGCAGTATACCGGATGGTGCAGTGTGTTGTACTGGATGGTGCAGCACATCATTGTACTGGACGGTGCAGTGTATTATTATACTGGGTAATGCAGTGTGTATAATGCAGTGTGTTATTACACTGGATGCTGCAATGTGTTATTTAACTGGGTGATGCTGTGGGTTATTATACTGGATGGTGCAGTGTAGTATAATGAAGGGTTCAATGTATGATACTGATGTATTATTTTATTGAACAGTGCAGTATATTATTATACTGGATGGTGCGGTGTGTTATAATACTGGATGGTGAGTGCAGTATACTGGATGATACAGGGTGTTATTATACTGGGTGATGCAGTGGGTTATTATACTGGATGGTGCAGTGTAGTATAATGAAGGGTTCAATGTATGATACTGATGTATTATTTTACTGGACAGTGCAGTATATTATTATAATACTGGACTGTGCAGTGTGTTATACTGGACGGTGCAGTGTGTTATACTGGACGGTGCAGTGTGTTATACTGGACGGTGCAGTGTGTTATACTGGACGGTGCAGTGTGTTATACTGGACGGTGTAGTGTGTTATACTGGACGGTGCAGTGTGCTATTGTACTGGACTGTGCAGTATATTATTATAATGGTGCAGTGTGTTATACTGGACGGTGCAGTATGCTATTATACTGGACTGTGCAGTTTGGGCTTTCTCTGTGTTTTGCTTTAGTCTATATTGCGATTCTACTCCAATATTGCCTGGTTTAGCTCAGTGGGCTAGACAGCTGCTTTGTGATGCAGAATAAGGCCAGCATGACTGGTTCAATTCCCATACCAGCTTACCCGAACAGATGCCGGAAGGTGGCGACTAGAGGCTTTTCACAGTAACTTCATACTTGTGACAATAAAAGGCTACTGTTATTATTATGTTGAGGCAAGCCCACAAATTGTATCTATCTATGAACAAAGATAGAGAATGATAGATTATATTATCCTTTGAATGGCTGGTTTGCCACACAGCTAAATCGCTGGCTTTGAAAGCAGACCAAGGCAGGTTCAATTCCCGTACCAGCCTTCCCGAACAGGCGCCAGAATGTGGTGACTAGGGGCTTTTCATAGTAACTTCATTTGAACCCTACTTGTGACAATAAGCAATTTTCATTTCATTTCATTTCAGTATATCCATGTAAAGATTTGGTGTGAACTGGGAGTTCATACTTGGAGTTGATCTTAAGGAGATTGTACTTTGGTTCGTGAGTACGTATTAGCCACCTCAGCGAGATAGCAGAGTGGTCCAGCTCACCATCATGTCATGAACCAGAGCCACCAGAAGGGGAATAAAATTTGCAACTCTCTCTCATCCTTTCCCACTTCTCCCTCCAAATCCAGTTCTCCTAATCTAATAATCTTACAGCACATTTGGGCCACATTCAGCCACATAGGTGCTGGTTTAGCACAGGGCTAAACCACAGCTGGCTTTTAAAGCAGACCAAGGCAGGCCAGCAGCACGGTTCAATTCCCATACCAGCCTCCCCGAAAAGGTGCCGGAATGTGGTGACTAGGGGCTTTTCACAATAACTTCATTTGAAGCCTACTTGTGACAATAAGCGATGTTTCATTTCATTTCATTCAACCCATTATGCATTTGCTACTCTTTGAAAGAGGCATTCAAAGAGTCACATTCAGTAGCTCATTCCCCATAGTCCTTGAAATGTCTCCTTCTCAAGCATTTAACCAGTTGATTTTTTGAAAGGTCACCATAATTCCCTGTTCAAAGGATTTTCTTCTCGACTCCGCCCACGGTTCTTCTTACGCTAACGATTTTACTGGGGGAAACAGTGTCTCAATATTTACCCTATGGAAGGCTTCTTGATTGTGCATGGCTCTGTCAAATCTCCTCTTAACCTTCTCTGAATGAAGGGGAATCAAGCCCAGCTCCTTCCCCTCGCTCCACACCTCTCCCAAGCTTCATCCTGAAGAGTGATCATTAATGAGCGGGATGCTCATCGGTCTCCCTACCTCACCATGGGAGAAAAAAAACATTACACCTCAGTCTCTTTTACGAGATCACCGTGCATTGGCAAGAGAAATTAAAATTACAGATCCATGCCAGAAAATTCAGCCTGTCCCCAATTAATGGAAAAGTATGCACATAGACTCATGAAAGTTTTACAGCATCTCGTAAAGGCAGATGTAATTCAGGTCATTAAAGTTATTGCTCCGCTTTCATGAAAAAGAACCCGCGCTAATGTCACATTTCTGTTGTAATTTTTATGGCATATCACAAAATGATTATAAAAATTAATACTATACAGGAGTGCTTTGCTCGGGAAAAATGTTTGGCAATTTTGATTTCTTTGACTTAGCTTCCTGACTGAAGCATTGCGTGCTGGCTGTAGGAGAGGGTTTTCCTTCAGATCACAGAGTGTTTAGGTCCTGTTGCTCGGCAAAAGGAAGGGTGTCTATTCCTCCAGTACCTCTCACCTCCTCCATGAGAACACACAAACATGGAACACCCACACATACAGACACATGCGCAGCACGCGCACGCAGTGAATTCGGTGAGAAATTGATCTGTTTTCTTGGTGTTGTTTGCAGAAGTGTTGACTGGGACACTAGGGTAACCCATTTCCCCTTCCAATAGTGTGGGGCCATCCTTGTTGACTAACGTCCTCAATCTGCCACTACAGTGCAGAGTCGTGCAACTGGGGGCGAACCTATCTGTTGTAGTGCAAGAGAATACGACGAGGCAGAGTTAATCACAACAGTGATTTATTCAGAAAGAAGACATATAAGCAACACCAACACAGGCCTAGACCCACTGATACCCGGGCTTAGGTTGATGGTTCCCCCATACCCGGGTCACATGGCCTGGGAAGGATCGCCCCCTTAAAGGGGCCATGCTATCATATTCCACCCCCCCTTAAGTTCCCTTACAATTACACAGCAAAGAAAACACTTATATACAACTATGTACAGTTAAATAGAATTCTCAGTCAGGGAGCCAATGGGCAAGGTTCATAATGTCAGTCTATCAGGTGGCTTTGGGACCTTTGTGGAGCGCCGCAGCTCTGTTACTGGTTTCTCAATGTTTGAGGTATCAGAGTCCATATCTGCATCACACGTCACTTATGGGTTTTTCTGGGTTTAAGTGGGCAAGTAGGGTCTGCTTCACTTGGTCAACAGATTTTCTCTGGGAATCTTCCCTTGTCCATTGTTGATGCTTCTTCAACCATTGGTGCAAAGGTGCCAAAATTGTAGATAGGATGGGTAAAAAAGCGGCCATCGTTGTTGGCCATCGCTCAGAAGGACTTCAATTCATTCATGTTCCTTGCTGTCGGCACCCATTTCATCGCTTTTACCTTGTCCTCGGGCAGCTGTGAACCTTTTGCATCGACTTTGAAACCTAAAACTCATGGTACTGGGGGTAATGTATTGACGTGGATAGAGAACTGGTTGGCAGACAGGAGGCAGAGAGTGGGAATAAACAGCTTCTTTTCAGAGCGGCAGGCAGTGACTAGTGGGATACCGCAGGGTTCAGTGCTGGGACCCCGGCTGATCACAATATACATGAATGAGTTAGACTAAGGAATTGCGCACAATCTCTCCAAATTTGCAGAAAACGCTAAGCTAGGTGACAGTGTGTGTTGTGAGAAGGATGCAAAGAGGCTGCAGGGTGACTTGGACAGGCTGGCTGAATGGGCAAATACTTGGCAAATGCAATATAATGTGGGTAAATATGAAGAAGGACTAGATCGAATGGGCTTGTGCTCACTGGAGTTTGGAAGAATGAGAGGGGATCTCATAGAAACATATAAAATCCTGATGAGACTGGACAGGCCGGATGTGAAAACTGTTCCCGATGTTGGGGACATCCAGAACTAGGGGTCACAGCCTAAGAATAAGGGGTAAGTGATTCAGGACTGAGAATTCTGACCTTGTGGAATTGTGGATTGGCAACTTTAAATTGCCCTTCAATTGGAAAAAAAGTAAAAGCCTCTCCACCATGCGCTGAAATATAGCGCAGGCAGGTGAAATACCGAAAGTATTTCAAGCCCCTGTGTTTGTTTACGGTGATGAATTTCCTCGATTCTTCCTCCAACTCAAGCTGCTGGTGTGCTCGACTTAGACCCAATTTTGTGTACTTGAGGCCTCCTGCCAATTTTGCGCAGAGGTCCTCTACTGGGGAAAAGGATACCTATTTATTTTAGCAGCCCGGTTCACGGTCCTCTTGTAATGGCCACAAATCCTTATTGTGCCGCCTGGCTTTAACGCTGGCACTGCTGGTGTTGCCCACTCCAAAAACGGTACCGGTGTAATTATCGGCAGGACTTCCAGATAATTCAGCTCCACTTCAACTTTATGATTTGGGCATAGGTCACCAGCCAGGCTCTGAAGAACCTTGGTGTTGAATCAGGGTTTATGTAAATTTTAGCCTTCACTCCTTTTATGCACCCCGGCTCACTCTGAATGACTTCTTGGGACTTACACAGGAGTCCCTGGAAATCTCCATCCACGAGGCTGACTATATCCAGCCAATTTAGCGTGATTTTGTTTCAGCCAATCTCACCCCAAGAGGTTTGGTCCCTGTCCTTTTACCACAATTAAGGGAAACTGGGCAGACTGGTGCTGATATGACACTGGTGCTGTTAGATAATTTGGGCATTCTGAATTCTCCCTCTGTGACCCAAACAGGCGCGGAATGTGGCGACTATGGGCTTTTCACTGTAACTTTATTGTGCGCAATATCCCAAGTGCGGCCTTAACAAGGTTCTATACAACTGCAGCATGACTTTCTAGTTTTTATACTTGATGCCCCCTCCAATGAAGGCAAGTATTCCGTATGCTTTCTTGACTGCCTTGTCCATTTGTGTTGCCACCTTCAAAGATCTGTGGATATGCATGCCCAGATCTTCTCACACTATCTGCCACTCCGCCAACCTTGGTGTCATCCGCGAACTTACTAATCAGACCGACTACATTTCGGTTCCTTCAGTGTTTTTTGGGAGGGAGTTCTATGAATTTGATCCAGTGATCCTGCAGGAATGATTAGATATTTCAAAGCCAAGGTGGCATGTGACTTGGAGGGGATCTCCAATGTGCCTGCTGCCCTTTTCCTTCGAGGTGGTAGAGGTTGTGTAATTGGAAGGTGCTGTTGAAGAAGGCTTCGTGAGTTGCTGCAGTGCATCTTATTGAAGGTACACACGGCAGTTATTGTGCATCAATAATAAAGGCAGTGAATGTTTAATTGGATTGGATTTGGATTAGATTTGATTTATTGTCATGTGTACCGAGGTACAATGAAAAGTATTGCTCTGCGTACAGTCCAGACAGAACGTTCCATACATGAAAAAAAAGTAGGACATACATAAATACACAATGTAAATACATAGACACAGGCATCGGGTGAGCATGCGGAATGCAGTACTGCTCAGTAGAGAAGATGTGTGAAGCGATCAGTTCAGTCCATAAAAGGGTCATTCAGGAGTCTGGTAACAGCGGCGAAGAAGTTGTTTTTGAACCTGTTATTTCGTGTTCTCAGACTTTCGTATCTCTTGCCCGATGGAAGAAGTTGGAAGAGAGAATAACACGGGTGGGAATATGCTGCCTGCTTTCCCAAGGCAGCGGTATAATGAGGGGGATAATAAAATAATGAATGAGGTGCCAAGCAAGTAAATTGGCTTGTCCTGGATGGCGTTGAACTTCTTAAGTGTAGGTGGAGGTACAATCATACTGGGAATGTTCCATAATGCTCCTGCTTCTGCCTTGTAGATGGTGGACGGGCTTTGAGGAGTCAGAACGTGACTTATTTGTGGCAGAACTAGAGGCCTCTGACCTTTTGTTCTAGGGATGTGAGTGTTGCTGGCAAGCCAGCGTTTCTTGTCCATCCCTAATTGCCGTAAAGCAAGGGGGCAGTGTATGATCTCGGGCGACCATGCCCTAAACTGCAAAGGGTAGCCCCCAACCCCTCCCCGCTGCCTTCCTTCTCAGCCTTTGAAGAAGGTAGGTGAAAAATCGGGTTGCCCTCTCCTGGGTGACTGACCTTGTTAAACACTGTTTGGTGTGGACAGCATATTATCAGGGTCAATTTGTTTGGTAACAAACTTAATTGACCCTTAATTACCCATAAAATATGGTGGGACAGTTGACAGTTTCAGCACCCACTCACTGCCTGTTTTATGGGGATGGGTGGAAAGGTGGTGGGGTGGGCATTACATAGAACATTACAGCGCAGTACACGCCCTCCTGCACCATCCCTGCAGCCACGTGTTCAGCTGCTCGCTCTCCCTGTTCCTTGTCTCACTAGCACGTGGCACGGGTAACAACGCAGAGATAATAACTCTGTTCTAGCTCTAAGTTTCTGCCCTAGCTCCCTGAATTCCTGCCTTACATCCCTCTCCCTTTTCATACCTATGTCATTGGTGCCTATGTGGACCACGATTTGGGGCTGCACCCCCTCCCCCTTAAGGATCCCGAAAACACGATCCGAGACATCACGGACCCTGGCACCTGGGAGGCAACACACCAACCGCGAGTCTCTCTCGTTCCCACAGAATCTCCTATCTATCCCTCTAACTATGGAGTCTGCAATGACTAATGCTCTACTCTCCCCCTTCCCTTCTGAGCAACAGGGACAGACTCTGTGCCAGAGACCTGTACCCCATGGCTTTTCCCGGTAAGTCATCCCCCCTTGTCACTTGTCACTAAGGGGAACGACCACAGGGGATCCCTGTACTGACTGCTTCAAAACAAGCAAACAAAGAACAACAGCACAGGAACAGGCCCTTCGGCCCTCCAAACCCATGCCGACCATGCTGCCTGACTAAACCGAAATCTTCTACACTTCCTGGGTCCGTATCCCTCTATTCCCATCCGATTCAGGTATTTGTCAAGATGCCCCTTAAAAGTCACTATTGTCCCTGCTTCCACCACCTCCTCCGGCAGTGAGTTCCAGGCACCCACTACCCTCTGTGTAAAAAACTTGCCTCGCACATCTCCTCTAAACTTGCCCCACGCACCTTAAACCTATGCCCCCTAGTAATTGACCCCCCTACCCTGGGAAAAAGCCTCTGACTATCCACTCTGTCTGTGCCCCTCATAATTTTGTAGAGCTCTATCAGGTCGCCCCTCAACCTCAGTTGTTCCAGTGAGAACAAACCGAGTTTATTCAACCGCTCCTCATATCTAATGCCATGCCCCTCTCCCCACCCCTCTCACTGTCACCCGTCTATCTTCATTCTTCGGAGTAACTACATCCCTGAAGCTTCTATCTATGACCACCACTGCCTCTCGAAAGATCCGAAGTTCATCCAATTCCAGCTCCAGTTCCCTAACACGGTTTCTGAGGAGCTGGAGTTGGGTGCAGTTCCCACAGGCACCATCAGCAGCGACACTGACGGCGTCCCTCACCTCAAACATTCTGTAGGAGGAGCATTGTACTGCCTTCCCTGTCATCCCCTCTAGATAAAACAAGAAAAAGAAAGGAAGAGCTTACCTGATATTCACTCAACCCCTTAGGTTAAAGGAGGTGGAAGGGTGGGGGACACTACAAGTGTAGCGTCTCGGGTTTAGCAACCACCCAACTTATATACAGGTACCACACACCTTCCCAGAAATCCCCACAGCTGATATCCGGTTTCCTGCTGCTCTGAAACAAAAAAAAACAACTCCGAAAAAAAAGTTAGTTAAAAAACAAAGGCAGCTTCTCCTGAAAGGTAAGTTTTTAAAGCGGGAAACTTACTTTCCCGACAGACTCCTGGTTACTGCTCTCGCTGCACAACTGAAGGCCACTTCTCCTGAAAGGTAAGTTTTTAAAGAAGTCACACTTAAAAATGCATTTTGAGATTGTTTGTTTGTAGAACTGCCCATCGCAGCATGCTTTCAATTGAAAGTAATAGATAGTCTAATTTAAATGCATTTCCTATTTGTGGTGGGTGGGTGGCTGGCGAGTTCTCAACGGCAGCACGGTAGCATGGTGGTTAGCATCAATGTTTCACAGCTCCAGGGTCCCAGGTTCGGTTCCCGGCTGGGTCACTGTCTGTGTGGAGTCTGCACGTCCTCCCCGTGTGTGCGTGGGTTTCCTCCGGGTGCTCCGGTTTCCTCCCACAGTCCAAAGATGTGCGGGTTAGGTGGATTGGCCATGCTAAGTTGCCCGTAGTGTTCTAAAAAGTAAGGTTAAGGGGGAGTTGTTGGGTTACGGGTATAGGGTGGATACGGGAGTTTGAGTAGGGTGATCATTGCTCGGCACAACATCGAGGGCCAAAGGGCCTGTTCTGTGCTGTACTGTCCTAAAAAAAAATCTAAAGCTTGAAACGGGCATTGGCTCTATTTTAGGTGCCCTTTCCCCCTTACCCTAATGCTAGAAACATGCCTGTAAAGTACAGCCCCAAATCTTTTTGTATGTCCTTCTTAGAACTTTCTTTCCTTAATTTAGCAACCGTACATTCTGTCCCTTCATAAAACTAAATATTTGATACTTCAGCACTAAACCCTTTGGCATTTCATTCATTATAACTTGCCCAACTGTAAATGACCCGTTTAGCCCTCTACCCAGCTTCTTATTCACTAACCAAGCCTCTGTCCATGATAATACATCACCACTACACCTCTTACTTTCTGTGGTAACTTTTGATGTGGCAACTTATCATAAGCATCTTGAAAATACATGTACACCACACTTACCGGTTTCCCTTACATTGGAAGCAGTTCAGAGAAGATTCACGAGATTGATTCCTGGAATGAAGGGGTTGTTTTATAAGAAAATGTTGAGCAGGTTGGGCCTATCGCTATTGGCGTGTAGAAGAATGAAGAGATTTTGTGAGAGGTTCTGATGAAGTTTTATGAAATGCCATTTCGGCCACAGCTGAAGTACTGTGTGCATTTCTGGTGACCACACTATCGGAAGGATGTGATTACTCTATAGAGGGTGCAGAGGAGATTCACCAGGATGTTGCCTGGGCTGAAGCGTTCAGCTATGAAGAGAGGCTGGTCAGGCTAAGGTTGTTATCCTTAGAGCAGAGAAGGCTAAGAGGGGACCTCATTGAGGTGTATAAAATGATGAGGGACAGAGATAGGGAAGATTGCAAAAGGGGTCTGGTTTAGCTCAGTTGGCTAGACAGCTGGTCTATGATGCAGAACAAAGCCAACAGCATGTGTTCAATTCCCCTATCAGCTGAGGTGATTCACGAAGGCTCCGCCTTCTCAACTTTGCCCCTCGCCTGAGGTGTGATGATCGTTACTTACTAGATCGGAAGAAACCTTTCCCCTTCGTAGAGGAGTCAATAGCCAGGAGGCATAGATTTAAGGTCACGGGCAGGAGATTTAGAGGGAATTTGATGAAAAACATCACCCGGAGGGAGATTGGATTCTGGTACTCACTGCTTGAAATCTTGGTAAAGGCGGGAAATCCTCACAACATTTAAGAAGCATTTAGATGACCACTTGATACACCATCACATACAAAAATATGTTCCAACTGCTGGAAAATGGGATTAGAATAGATAGATGTTTGATGGCTGGCGTAGACACGATGGGCCAAAGGGCCTCTCTCTGCGCTATATGGCTCGACAACTCTAATAATAATCGCTTATTGTCACAAGTAGGTTTCAATGAAGTTACTGTGAAAAGCCCCTAGTCATCACATTCCAGCGCCTGTTCGGGTAGGCCGGTACGGGAATTGAACCCGCCCTGCTGGTCTTGTTCTGCATTACAAGCCAGCTGTTTAGCCCATTGTGCTAAACCAGCCCCTCTATTGAAACATATAAGATTCTGAGGGGGGGCTTGATGGGTTAGATGCTGAGAGGATACTTCCTGGCAGTATCTAAAACTGGGGAACACAGTTTCCAAGTAAGGGGCCTCCTATATAAGATAGAGTTGAGGAGGAATTTCTTCTCTCGTCGGGTCAATAGCCCTTGGAATACTCTTCCGCAGAGAGGCGTTGAGGCTGGAATTCAAGGCTGGACTAGACATATTTAATCAACAGAGGACTCAAGGATTATGCGGGCAGGTAGGAAAATGGAGTTAAACACACAATCAGATCAACTTTGATTTTAATGAGTGGCAGAGTAGATTTGTGGGGTTAAATTGTCAAATGCCGCATCTTCTGTTTTGATGAATAGTGTCTAAATGTCCCCACTGGCCATGGTGAGATTTGACCACATTCCTGGAATAGTTGTCCATGCCCCTAGAGTTCTATTTCAGTAACATTGCCATTGTGCTACTGTTTCTTTGCAGCCATAGTAGTTATGTGGCGGGTCCAGTTTCGATTTTGGTCAATAGTGACTGAATAGTTGAAGATTTGGCAATGGTAGCACTTAAATATCAAGGGGAGATGGCTACACTCTCTCCTATTGGAGTAGGTCATTACCCTGGCACTTGTGTGGTACAAATGTTACTTGCCACTTATCAACACAAGCCTGATTGTTCTCCAGGTCAGGCTGCATCCAACCACAGTCTGCTTGAGTATCTGAGGAGTTGTGAATGGTACTTGGCATTGTGTAATCTTCAGGGAACATCCCCACTTCTGGCCTTCTGATGGAAGGAAGATCTTTGTTGCAATAGCTGAAGGTGGTCATGCCTCGGGCAGTAACCTGAGGAACTGTTGCAGAGACATCCTGGAGCTAAGACGATTGGTGTCTAATAATCACGACCATCTTTCTTTGTGCCAGGTATGACTCCAACCAGCGGAAATATTTCCTCCTGATTTCCATTGATTTCAATTCTGTTAAGGCTCCTTGAAGCCACTCTCCGTGAAATTCCGCCTTGATGCCAAGAGCATTCATTCTTCCCTCACATCAGCAATTTAGTAATTTTGCCGATATTTAGACCGAGGCAGTAATGAGGTTTGGAATGAAGCGGTCCTCGCAGAACCCAAACTGAATGTCAGTGAGCAGGTTATTGCGATGTAAGTGCTGCTCGATATCACTGTCAATAACACCTTCGATCATTTTGAGTCTGAGAGGAAGCTGACAGGATGGTAATTGACCGGATTTGGTTTGTCCTGTTATTTATGGACCGGACAAAGCTGGGCTACTTTCCCCAGGATCGGGTAGCTGCCAATGTTGTAGCTACAGTGAAAATGCTTGGCTGGGGTGTGGCTTATTCTGGCATTCAGTCTGCGCACTACATCCAGGATATTGTCAAGGTCTGCAGCTTCGCTGCGACCAAAGGCAATTCTAAGCTGGATGTCCAAGTGTTTTGTCAAATAGTTAGGTTAAAGAAGCCTCTTAATGAAGGAAGGTGATGAGAAGTGGAGTGGGTTTAGGGAGGACATTTTTGAGTCTTATCATAATTCGAAAAGGGCTATTCACCGACACGTTGCCAGTTTTTTGGGGAGTTTATCCTCGCTGATTTTAGTCGATTTCATGGCCAGCTCCTCGCAGATTGAGGCAATATTTTGACCAATTGCCTCGATCTCTACACCCCCTCCTTCAGGCTCCCTCCCAATTTCAGGACCCCTCCCTCCCCCTTCACACCCCCAAACATTCCATGGCCCCAGGACCCACCTCATGAGCCGAAACAGCACACACCCCCGGAGCCGAACCAACCGGGCACCACTGTGTCAGGCTGGCAGTGCCTCTGTGCCTGGGGAGTGCCAGGGCTCTACCTTGCACTGTGCCCAACCACCTGGGGGGTTTTAATGGCCTACAAGACACTCTGAGGTGCCCTCACACCTCCACGTTTGTGGAAACCAGTGTTAAGCGCCGCGTGGTTGAGGTCTCGCAGGGGCTCCTGGGCTTCGGGTGAATACACCATCCCGAGTATTTAAATGAACCCAATGGCTCATTTAAATATGCTTATCTGGATCACCCCCAGCGAGGGCATGATCTAGATCAGGCTGGGCGGAGCGAGTCAGGTGACTTGCCATCGGCCTGGGGCCCATCGCAGAGCCTGATTTGGGGCTTTCACTGGATTCATCCATTATGTCCAGCTCCACATTGGGCGCATAATGGTGGCTGAATCACCCCCCTATCTCTAAATCTAACTCTAGCCCAGACCCAAACCCTGTTGCTAACCCTATCCGTAACTCTAATCACATTTCAACCCTAAGCACAAGAACAACCCCAAGCAAAACCCAACCGAGTTTTTTGAATGAATGTCAAAATTAGTGAAACAGTGTTGATCAACAAGTGTTACGAGGGAGGGAGGGGTAATTTAATCCATTGCTACTGTTTCTACTGGAAAGGTATTAATTTTGGAAGAGGGATTTTGCTATCATGGCTTTGTTCTGCAGCAATATCTGTCTGCATCATCGATGGACTACTTGAGTTATTCCATCGTGGATAAAATTGCACATCCATTTATTGCATGTTGAAGGCCCAAATTCTGCAGGCAGGGAAGTGGCCAATCAGATCACAGCAGTGTGACCCCAGATAGCCATGGTTTAGTAGGTAGCGCTCTGGTCTTTGAGTCAAAAGACTATGAGCACAAGTCCCATTCGAAAGATTTGAGCACAACACTTAGGCTGACAGTAAGTGTGGGTACAGCACCATGGGCGAGATTCTCTGACCCCGGGTCGGGTTGGAGAATCGCCGGGGGTGGCGCAATTCACATGACGCGCTCCGACGCCGGTCCACCGATTCTCCGGTCACCGGAGAATTGCCGGCATTGGCGCCTGCGTGGTTGGCCCAGCGCCGGTCAGGTGCCGTTCTACGTGCCCCCCCCCCCCCCCCCCCCCCCCCCCGGCGATTCTCCACACGCATTGGGCCGAGTGGCCTCGGAGAAAGGCCGAGTCCCGCCGGCGCCGTTCACGTGTGGTCCTACCCAGCATGACCCCGGCGTTCATCCTGCGGGGGGGGGGCCTGGTTTGGGGGGGGGGGGGGCGAGGGGGGATCCGACCCCGGGAGGGGCCTCCACTGTGGCCTGGCCCGCGATCGGGACCTAACGATCGGCGGCCGGCTTCTCCTGGTGGCGGCCTATTGTACTCCACGGCGGGTCCCTGTAGCTCTCCGCCATGTTGCGTCGGGGCCGGCATGGAGAAGGCAACTAGCGCGCATGCGCAAATTCGCACCGGCCGCAGCGCGCATGCACAGACCTGCAGTGCCAGTTTGATGGCGGTATCGGCACCTGGTGTGAGTCGCTCCAGTACCGTGCTGGCCCACTGTGAGGTGCAGGATCGCTGATCCTGGGGGCCTGTTGACGCCATCGTGAAACGCGACGGCGTTTACGACGGTTCCAACACTTCACCTCAGAATCAGAGAATTCCGCCCCTTGTATTTGTACAGCAACTTTAACTTCCCAAGTGTGAAATTTGGCAACTAGCCACATAAGGAGATATCCGAGAAGATGACAGAGGAATGTTTTAAGGAGTGTCCTAATCGAGGAAAATCAGGCAGAGAAGTTCAAGGAGGGAATTTCTGAGTTTAAGATTTCATCAGCTGAAGGTGCGATGACGAACGAAGGAAATCACAATGCACAGGAGGCTGGAGCCTTTTTTCATATTCTTTTATGCTATGTGGCTGTCACTGGCAAGGCCAGTATTTATTGCCCAAACCAAATTTCCCTTCAGCTGAGTGGCTTGGTAGGCTGTGTCTGACGGCAGCTAAAGAGTCAACCACATTGCTGTGGGCTTGGAGTCACATGTAGGCCAGGCCAGGTAAGGATGGCAGATTTCCTTCCCTAAAGGGCATTAGTGACCCACATGGGGTTCTTTTTTGACAACAATCAGTGATTGATTCATGGTCACCATTACTGAGACTAGCTTCATTGAATTTAAAATTCGATCAGCTGCTTAGGTGGGATTTGAATCCATGCCCTCCAGAGCATTAGTCTGGATTTACTCGATCACGACTCCGCCATCATTCCTCAATTGGAGGAGAGCAGAGGTCTTGGATGGTTGTCAGGCTGGAGAAAGTTACGGAAGGTGGGGGTGGCGGGATGGAGGTGGGGGCGGGGGGGGCGAGGGGTGGGAGCGGGGGGGATGGTCTGCGGTGCGGACTGAGTTGAGGTGCTCAGAGAGATTTGAACACCCCGGATGAGGGTTTTTAATTTCCGGTCCGGAAACTGATGTAGCTCAAGTGTGCATGGTGGGTGAATGGGATTCAGGTTGAGTTAAAGCTGCTGCAGAAATGCAAGTCTTGCTTTAATTCGCCGTGCGTTCCTCACTCCCGCTCATGCTCCCTCAGAGCCCATTGATCCCTGAAAATATAATATTGACTTTCATTCAGAATTTTGCCTCTGCAGGAATAAACACAGCATAAATCTAAATTAGCATGCAGTGCAGAGTGCAAACAATAAATATCCCTTGGTGAGCGTGGGTGAGAAATGGATTCAGTGCCTCTCATTTGTAGCAGAACAAAACCCCTGGCCTTGTCGGTTAACAAATTGAATGTATAATCTTCTGACATTCATATCTGGGCCAAGGGCTAATGTGTGTTGGTGTCTAATAATAAACTTCACATTCCTTTGATAGATTGAGTGTTGGTGCAGTTCTATTCAGGGTCTCGGTCGAGAGCACGTCATGCCTTTTGTAGCCTGACATCTTTATTCCACATAGACATTCAAATAGGCCTGTCATGTTATTAAAAGAGGGACTTGCTCTTAACCCTTTGCTGGCTCGCTCTGACTGGACAGGCTTAGGGAGCCTTCCACTCCCTCAGCTTAGCCCCCTTGACCACAGACTTCCCCTTGAATACGGCGGCCCATGTTTTCATAGATTATTATGGAATCATAGAATTTACAGTTTATACCTCGAATAGGCCCGGGAGTTCCAGGAATTAAAGGTTCATCCCCTAGTCTTGAGAAATCAGGAGAAAAATCACAGGGGTCGTTTAAGACAAAAATAAATTTGTGTTGAGAAAAATAAATGGTATATTCCGTTAATTTGTTTCAAAAGATATTGGAGATGCTGGGGGCATGAGAGAAAGGGGATATTTTGACGAAGCAGGGTAATGAATGGCCCTGTGGAAAATCCTCCCAACTCTAGTTGGCAACACTAATTATATGACCCAGGTAACCATAGGCCCAAGGTCAAGGTAGCGAGGAGACTATTCCTCCATGGGAGCACTAATGTGGGCACAAAAGCACTTTCCAGTGAGGGATTTGGCGGGGGGGGGGGGATGGAAACCCACTCAGACATGGAGAGAACGCGCAGACTGCGCACAGATAGTGACCCAAGCCGGGAATCGAACCTGGGACCCTGGCGCTGCGAAGCAACATTGCGATCCATTGTGCGACCATGCCGCCCACAAATTTCACCAGCCGCCATGATGGGATGTGTACACATGTCCCCAGACTGTTAGCCTTGGTCTTTGAATTGATATCCAAGTGCTGATACCCTGACACCACTATCTCATCCGACAAAACTACAGGAATATTAAAATAAATTTGGAGGGCGGCGAGTAGAACCATGTGGTGTAATAGACAGGAATAAGGGCTGGCTGGCCTGATACTGTTCTGCGGACATTATTCATGTAAAACAAGCGAGAATGAGTTTGTAGGCGAACAAGAGAGAACATAAATTAAATTGTGGGAATGCCAATCAGCTGATTGATTAGTTGACTCATTGAATTATCGAGCCAAAATAGTGTTCTATTCTCTCCATTCCAGGAGTTGAATGAGACCCATGTGTGCTTTAGATTTGAATTTAACTTCACGTGTGCCGTGCATGTGCAGGCACTGAGGTACCTGAAATTTGCAATAACAGGTTGAGAGTAAATGACCAGAATCGTAGAATCGTACAACACGGAAGAATGCCATTCAGCCCATCTTCCCTGTGCCCACTTTGGAAGAACTGTCCAATTAGCCCACTAAATTAATACGAAATGTTGCAAAAGCTGGAGACTATTCCAGCCTTTTGGACTTCGCATTGAGTTCAACAACTTCAGACCATGAACTCTGTCCTCCATTTTGATTTTTCCCCACTTCCCCTCCCTGCCACTGCCCCCCCCCCCCCCCCCCCCCCCAAGTCAAATGCCAGTCTGGATCTTGCTTTCATGTTTTGCTTTTAGATAGTGCTGACGTTTATGCCGCTGCTATCGCCTGCTTTAGTCTTTCAAACGATCATCGCCTCTCCTTTTGCCTTGTGTCCATTACCTCTTTGCTATTGTCCTGATCTCCAACCTATCCCTGACCTTTTATTCTCCTCAACTTTTTTTCCTCAACAGTACAAAACCCATCACATTCCTACCTCTCTTCTGCTCTGCAGAGAGCCATGAGGACTGGATACAATTGGCACGATCCAACGGCCACACCGTGCCGGAGAAGCAGCTCACTGGGGTGCAATGTGGTTGTTGGAAGCTGGAGACTCCGCTCCCGGGATCTACCCACCTCGCAACGACCCACAAAATTCATTGCAATGTGATTCCCGCCCACAATGGGCTGAATTACCTTTCAGCAAATCTGCATATTAGAACGAGGCAGTTAGCCTCACTCTAATGTGCAGATTCCCGAGGTACCTGTGGCTTTGGGATCCAACCCCTTCACCTTGGAGACCTCAGGTGGGAACCGTTCAGCACTGGTCCCCACAAAAGGGCATGTAATGGCACTCGTGGGGGTCTCCCAGGGGATTGTAGGCCCCCACCTATGTGCCCTTTGGGCAGGGTGGTGTCCTGGCAGTGCTGGTGCCACCTGGCATTGCCAACCAGGCACACTGCCAGTGCCACCTGGTGCCCAGGTAGCACTGTCAGCTGGACATGGGCTCTCCCAGGGTGCCAGGTTAGCATTGCCAAGGTGTAAAACTGATTCTCTTTGCACGCACATGATCGGGCCAGAGTTGCCCGGTGTGGGTGTTGGGGGGGATGGGAGAGTGGTGGGTGGGCGGGGGACCAGCCTATATTGCGTTCGGGCTGAGGAGGAGGTTGTGGGTTGTTTTGTGGGTCTCAGAGATTGGGACGGCATTTTAAAATAGTGTCCTGATCTCTCGCTACAATGGGGATTTCTGGCGAGTGGAGTTCCCCACTGTAAAAAACGGGGCTTTTCGGCCTCGGCCGCACGTTCCCCATTCAGACTCCTCTGTCGCAAAGAGAACAATTCCAGCTTCTCCAGTCTATCCACATAACTGGACTCTCGTCGATGTTACCATTCTAGTAAATCTCTTTTGCAGCCTCTCTGATTCCTGACCGTCCTTCCTAAAGTGGGAATTGGGCAGACCCTGGACGGGTGTAACCTAAGGTTGGGAGGAGGCTGTAGTCACCTCTGCCCACACATCCACACCTCAAGTTTAAAATAACGAGACTGGATCCCTAAATAAGTGGTAGAAAGCTGATCTGCATATTGAAAGAAGGTGCGATCAGATTGCGATCAGGTAATGGAGGGTGTGTGTGTCTATTACAGAGGATTTAAGGCTTGGAGATCTGGCAAGCACAATTCAGCTTTGAATATCTAGCATATCACAGCATTTACAGTGCAGAAGGAGGCCATTCGGCCCATCGAGTCGGCACCAGCTCTTGGAAAGAGCAACATACCCGAGGTCCACACCTTCACCCTATCCCCATAATCCAGTAACCCCACCCAACACAAAGGGAATTTTGGACATTAGTTCAAAGGGTGGAGGCATGGGCTTAAGTAGTGTGCTCTTTCCAAGGGCTGGTGCAGACTCGATAGGCCAAATGGCCTCCTTCTGCACTGTAAATTCTATGATTCTATATCTAACGAGTTCACAAATGTCCTCCAGGCAATGGACCTTGTTGTTCTTACGAGGCCTTCAAAGAAGAAGCTTGTCATGTCCTTGAAAAGCAATACAGTAGAAGTTTGCAGCTGTGTGGGTTTTGTGTTAGACAAGGGCTGTAAAGGTGCAGAAGGAAGATGAGATCAGAAGGAGATATTTGTTAGCTGGCCTTTGAAGGGCAGTCACTGTCCGCTCATCATAACATCATTCGCTCATTTATTGACAATGCAAAGCCATGTGGGAAATGGGGTCAGAGGTCAAGCCAGGGTAAGATGGGCCTCACCCTCCAGTAACTGGTATTTACTGCAAGATGGTAGAGGAGGCCTCAATGAACAGTGCCAGGTGGGAGATGAGGAGGGGGGCCTGAGCTGCCTGGCTTCAATGAAGAGAGGAAGTGAGAAAGGGAGCGCGTGCGAGAGAGAGAGAGAAAGAGAGACTCATCCCAGAACCTGTTTTAGTGCCTCATAAAATATTTATTTTGATTGTGCATGGTTCTGTAATTGCCATCTCTCTCCTTGAATTATTTATGCTGTAGTAGTAAGCTTCAGATCAGGCAGATTCAGCACTGGGCTGGCTAAGCTGGATACTTGCTCAAGATGGACGAGTAATTGGGAGGCTGCAGGGCCAATTAAGGCCGTTCTTTGAGAAAGAATTATTTAGATTATTTCAGAAAGCAATGCAATACACGCACTACCAGTCTTTGCTGTCAATCCCTTCCTGATAGTTTACAGATGATTCCCCTTTGATTACTTGTAATGGTTCTGCTGTGATTGCCGATGTTTTAAGGAAATTCTGTCTGAGATCTGATGAAAACTATCTTCCCTTTGCTCTTTCCACACATTTAAAAGGGGGTAAACAGGCATAATAAGAAAACCAAACCAAATTCACAATTCAGTGGATTGAGTGATGTGCATGAGTTTGCTTTGATGACTGCCGACAAGATGTTTGCTGATCTCGGCCTAGCTGTGGGACTTAGATTTGGCTATCCTTGGTGAAGAGGTACCATCAAAAGTTGCTCGGTGCTCCAGTAAACCTGCTGATTAATGATGAGACTCCCTAATCTCCTCCAGCTCTCCGGCCACTTCAAAATATTTATGCTCCCCCAATTCCAGCCTCTTCTTCAGTTCTCTGCCCGAAAGCAGATCCGACCCACATCATCACAACCTCCACCGTGGTTAGGGCAAGGAGGCAAGTCCTGAATCCACCCCAGCTGAAGCCAGGATTGGGCCTCGTGCTGTTGGCACCAGTCCAATCAACAACGGCCATCGAAACGACTGAGCCAACCAGCATCCCCTGGAGGAATGTGAGCTGCTGCACTTTCACATGAATGTTGTCATCTGGTTTGGGGCTGGTTTAGCTCACCAGGCTAAATCGCTGGCTTTTAAAGCAGACGAAGCAGGCCAGCAGCACGGTTCGATTCCCGGACCAGCCTCCCCGGACAGGCGCCGGAATGTGGCGACTAGGGGCTTTTCACAGTAATTTCATTGAAGCCTACTCGTGACAATAAGCGATTTTCATTTTTTTTCACCTGGAGCTATGGACAGTGATGGGAGAGACTTCAATTTTCATTCCATTACATGGCTGACCAGGAAATTTCTCCCGCTCTCACCAACCGCCATGCTGATGTGCTGGAAGGATTTATAAGTGGATACTCTTAACCTGTTTGGCCACATTATGCACACACCGGGCTAGATTCTCCACAGTCTCGCACCAAAATGGCGTTTGGCGTGGGGCAGAGAATCAAGCGATCCTTCGCTCCCAACCTGCCGAGATAAAGCCACAATTGTTCACCATTCGTCGCGTGGTCATTGATGGTACACCGATTTATTGTGCTAGATGTAAAGCCTCAGGCAGCTGGACCCAGGAATAGGGGCAGTGCAGGAGAGCGTACACTTTTATACAGAGCCTGCTGGGTGGAGCCAGCAGGCAGGGATTTACCATAATAACTGGAGTACACTGGCAGTGTACCATAATTTGCCCTCACATTCCACCCCGCTACCCCTTCTATCTCCTGCCCAGAATCTTAAATCGGTGTCCCTTGGTCCTTGCACCATTAGCTGATGGGAACAGCTTTTCTTTGTCTAGCTTATCCTCACCAGTCATAATCTTGTCCTCCCCTATCAAATCTCTGCTCAACCTCCTTTACTGCAAGGGGAACGACCCAGCTTCTCCAATCTAACTGAAGTGGCCACGGCAGAGTCCAAAACGAGAAGCGTAAAGAAACTTATCTTATTACAAAGTAAACTATATGCACAGTACACTTCAGTCCCAGCCGGGACTCCTCATGCTCGGCCTTCATCTGGGCCGGCTTTTGTACACAGAGTCCATCTACTCCACTGATAGGCCCCTTCCCTTCACTGGGGAAGCTCGCATTCTACGAGGCTCATGGGCAGGCTAATTGGTCCGACCCTTAGATCTCATGTAGGTTATAGCATCCCATCCTCATCGCCAAGTTAGTTGCCACAGAGGAGTCCAAAATGAGAGGCATAAAGGAACTTATCTTATTGCAAAATCAACTATATAGACAGCACACTCCAGGTCCCAGCCGGGACGACATGCTCAGATCCCTCGAACCATTCTGGTAAGTCTCCTCTGCAGCCACTCAAGGACTCTCGCATCCTTCCTGGTGTGGGACCAGAACTGGACTCTTGGTATGCAAGGCTGCTTCCTCTCAGTTGTTCACACAGTTCCTTTCAGTTAAATTGTAGAAAACCAAATCCACAGCGCTCACCTCAGTTTGTATATGTTGAGACACACGAGTGTACATCCAAGGTCCCGTAATTGTGGAGGGCAACTGTGGCAGGTGCAGGTTTTGTGGGAGGGTCTTTGGCCCGTGTACCAGTATCCCAAAAGGAAGGGAAATGTGGGCCAACAAATGCATTGTTGGGATTAAAGTGGTAAGCAGGGTCTTCATGTTGCAAAGTGAAGCATACCTTCAGAAAATGATTTAGTGGGCGGCACAGAACTTGGGGCTTAAAATCCCATTCGCATTGGCTCTGCTGGAGACTCCCAAGAACCAAGCTCGAGTCTTAGTCACACTTGGATATTTGTGCTTAGAGAATGATCCTATTTCAGGTTGTGCTTAATAGAATCCAACGCAAAAGAAAGGCTGTAGATTCCACACACTGAGCAACCATAGAAAGGCATTGAGACGGAGATCAGGTCGTATGATGGAGAAGGACTCTACTTGAATTCATATCATTATTGAAACCTTAGGTACAAACCAAAGATTTAAAAAGCAGAAAACACTTGAAACCCTTAGCAGCATCTGCAGAGAGAGGAGCAAAGTTAACGTTTCAGCTCGATGGATTCTCATCCGAATTGGAAAAGGTTAGAGGTGTGTGAGATTTTCAGCAATTATTGAGGCAAGGAAATGGAGAGAGGGTGAAAGAGCAAAAGAGAAGGTTTGTGATCAGGAGGTAGGCAGGAGACAAACAAGATTATATGAAAGAAAAAGCGGGGGTGGTGAGGGGACAAGAAATGTAACCAAATATGGAACTAAAGATTTGTAAAGCTATATACTTGATGGCTCAGTATGTTATAAGGATCAAAGTTCAAGGTTCAAACTTGCCTCCCCAATTTCTGTTAGGTTAACCATGGCTTTGACAAGCTCTGAGCAACGTGAACCTCAGAACCCTAGGATTGTTATAATTGAACATTTTTCCTTGACTCTCCGCCAGGGTTGACTGCAAAGGCTTGAGCAGTTAACAGTGTCAATCATAGGCGAATGGTAACTGTTCAGTTGAGCGGCTGGTGAATGATTGACACTTGCATTCCAGCAAGGAGTAAGACACCTTCAGGAGAGGAGCTGGAGAATAATAAGTTCTGTATTTGTTTGCATGGGAGACTGTCTCTATTGTAATGAACGAACATAAGAAATAGGAGCAGGTGAGGACCACCCAACCCTTCGAGCCGGCTGTGAATACTGCCCTTGCGTGGCCTCTCTTGCTCTCTGTCTTTTTTAGTGTTCAGTCCCTATACTGTGGGTCTGAGGCACTTGTTGGTAGCTGAATATCAGCCAGAGGAACAGATTGGGGTGGGAACAGAGGGTGTTGAAAGTGAAAAATTGACCAGTCCCAGTTGAGAAACATCTTGAATTTAAACTTCTCATCCTTGTGTTCAAATCCCTCTGTGGTGTTGCCGCGCTTCATCTTTGTAACCTCTCCCATTCCTGCTATCCGCTGAAATCCCAGTGTTCTTCCAATCTGGCTTCTTGCGATCTCCAAATTATAGTCATCAAGCTTGGCAGCACAGAAACAGGCCCTTCAGCCCGTCGTGTTTGTGTCGACCATCAAACACCTGTTTATTCTAATCCCATTCTCCAACACTTGGCCAATAGCCTTTGATGCTATGGCGGTAACGTGCTCATCTAAATGCTTCTTTAATGTTGTGAGGGTTCCCACCTTTACCACCCTTTCAGGCAGTGAGTTCCAGGTGCCCACCACCCTCTGGGAGAAAAGGTTTTTCCTAAAATTCTCTCTAAATCTCCTTCCCCTTATCTTAAATCCATGCCCCCTGGTTATTGACCCCCCTACTGAGGGAAAAGGTTTCTTCCAATCCACCCTACCTATGTCCCTCATAATTTTATACATCTCAATCAGGTTCCCCCTCAGGCTTCTCTGCTCTAAGGAAAACAATCCCAGCCTAGCCAGCCTCTCTCTTTCTGTTGCTTTGCATTTACCTTCAGCTGCTAAGGTCCTAGGTCCAGGAATTCTCTTCCTAAACCTCTCCACATCCCTCTCCCTCCTTTCAGTTCTTTCTTAAAAACTAACCCCTTCGACCAAACCTTTGGTGTCCCCTCTCCTGTTGTAGCCTGGTGTCGCAATTTGCAGCATTAAAGGTGCTATCTGAATGCACGTTGTTTTTGTCATTGATCCCACCTCAGGCAGGAGCAGTTAATGAAGATGCTTGTTAACAACGGGCTGAAGCGCGCAGAACATAAATGTCCTGGCGCAGATTGATTTATGTCTGCTGCCACATCAGTAAGGGCAGAGCAAACTGTGACCATCTCCGACAGGGTAATGGATCACAGGGCTGTCTTGTTCCGCTCTCGCCCTCTCTCTCTCTGCTGATCTTCCGACAAAACGACAATGAAGCAGGAGCGTTTGTAGCAAAGGGAGAGAATTAGTGCCCTCCTCTCTCATTAGCCAGTCCCATTTGCTCCAAAACCAATAATTGCTGATAAGCTCTGTGCAGGCATTAATTATTTACTCTATTTTAATAAGTTTTTTTAATGTGATGATGGAGATGGGGAGGGAGGGGGGGATTGTTAAGGTAGGAAAGATCAGTGTACTTTTTATATATTTCTTTGAAGTAATGCTCCTCAGAACAAATAAAATAATTATCTCTATGCTGTCTGTCACTCTGTAACTGGCATTAATGTTCCTTGTGGAGTTTTGAAGCGATATGGTGAGAAGGATTCTCCACCACAGCCATCGCCAGCGGTAGTCCCAATGTGGCGGAGTATCTCGGGCTGGATTCTCCGCAGGCCTCGCCAAAATCATGTTTGGCGCAGGGGGTGGAGAATCCATTTTTGCAGCGAAGTCGGGCCCAGCACCACTCTGGCGATACTCTGAGATCTGAGACTCGGCTATTCCGCGAATCACTCCGCGTAGCATTGCCAGAGGCCCGCCCAGGAATACTCCGCTCCCAGCCGTTCGGGAACCACATGTGGAGTCACCCTGGTGGGGGTTGGGGGAGGGTGGGAGGGGGGGGATCGGGCACCGGGGGGGGGGGGGGGGGGCTTTTGGGCGGCCAGGGGACAGATTCACTTATCTACAGGTGGCTAGCAGGGACCCAGAGTGATTCACGCAGATTTAGCTGCGGATACGGGCCCCCGCGCTTCCAGTTTCGAGTCCGCGCATGCACCCGGCGGCGACCTCCAGCGGCTGAGCCAAAGGCCATGGCTGATTCAGACTGTGGAGGCATCTGGCAGATGTAGGATGCAGGCGGGGAATGCCCTGGCGAGGCTGCACTTAGACTCATTTCCTGCATTAATGAGCTCAGTTGGCTCCAACTTACTAATTAGGAGATCCTCGAGCCCCCACCCACGGGGCCCCAATTCATAAGGGCAGAGCACATGGCTGGGCCCGATCCCTGGCACGGTCAACCTGGCACACGGGGATCTTGCACTGCCAGCCTGACACCCTGGCAGTGCCTGTGCCAGCCTGACAATGCCACCTGGGCACCCTGGTAGTTGGTGGCATCGGCAGTACCATATTACCACCCTGCCCAGAGCCCGACCACCTGAGGGCCACCGATCGCCTCGGAGAACCCCCACCAAGTGGCTTAATGCCTGGTCCATGTTTGTGGAAACCAGTGCTAAACGGTGCCATGGCAGGATCTCCGAGGGGAGAACATTCAGTGCCGCGCCTTGGGTAACTCCAGCACAGACATATTCAAGTGAGATTAAGTTGAATATGCAAATCTGGATCCCTTCCATTGAGGGGGGGGGGGGATCCAGAGCACAACGCCTCGCGGGATCTCGTAACAAGGGGCGTAAATCTCGCAAGATTTAACCGCCTCGTTGCATCACTGGGATGTGTGCGAGGAGGCCAGTGGATCACGCCCAATGTGGGTGTAGAGGGAATTGCAGCCAATGGAGGTTCCAAGTAGCAAACACAGCGAGAGCCAATCTCAATCTGTTTATAATCAGATGCAATTGGAGGTGAGATTTTCTCTCGACGTACTCCCAACTCATTTTTAAATATGTCCAACCGTATATCTTCATAGGACAATAGGAAATGCCTGTTCATTTTACTGGCAGGGGAAATGGCCAACACTGCCAGTCAGGGCCCGGACACCGTTCAATCTAATTGACACATGAGGATGTTTCAGCTGTTACACAATTTGTGAGTGGGTAGCGACCCACTTAAGCCTTCACTTCCACCCTATCCCCATAACCCAATAACCCCATCTAACCTTTTTTTGGACACTAAGGGCAATTTAGCATTGCCAATCCACCTAACCTGCATGTCTTTGGACTGTGGGAGGAAACCGGAGCACCCGGAGGAAACCCACGCAGATACGGGGAGAACGTGCAGACTCCGCACAACAGTGACCCAGCAGGGAATCGAACCTGGGACCCTGGCACTGTGAAGCGGATTAGCCATGATAAATGACCCTTTGTGTCCAAAAAAGATTCATTGGGGTAACTTTGGGGGCACCTACACTGAATACCTATCCCCTTGGCCAACATGAGGTCCACTGCGCCATGGTCACGCTGTCAAATACTTTCACTGATTCATACTCGCGTGAATCCCGAGCATCACGGAGGCTTGGAGAAGAATTCAGTGTCCAGTGGGTAGCGCAAACTTTAAATGCAGTGGCCAAGAGGGAAATAAGACAGAAATTGTGCATTGTGAGTGCAGAATTTAGACTTACGGGCCGGAGTCGCATGGTGATCCTGGGACTCCAGGAGTGTTATTCCAGCAATGGTTACAGTCTCTTCTTGGTGCTGCCAAGTGCATGAACTGCCAGCCTCTTATTGCCATCCAGTATACAGTGTGTTGTATCATATATATGGACAGGATACCCCCATATGGAAGTACACCAGTATGTAATCCCCAGCATGTTTGACCTGTTGAGTCAGCGGCCACTCCACTGGCTGGACCATGTAAGTTGAAGAGATGATGGCCACATCCCCAGAGACATGGGGTTGGATTCTCCGTCGGCGGGATCCTCCATTTCGCCGGCAGCCCACAATGGGACAGAGAATCCCTCTGCCTGCGGGGGCGCCCTGCACCAGAAAATGTGTGGCGCGGGGTGGACAATCCCGCCCACGTTCTTGCGGTCAACAAGAGTTCAACAGATCACCTACGTCTCCGATGTCCGTAAACAGGACCTTAAGTTGACCAGGATCAGAGCCGGTGTGAGGGAAACCCTCACTGCTGACCAGAATGCCTGAAGAAAAGCAACCTCGAAAAGACACAGGACAAAAGAAATGGCCAGATAGCGGAAACGATTGCCCGTTGAAAGGAAAATCCTGTCAGTCGATCTCAGGCCAGCGTCATTCATCTGTGCCAGCTGCAGAAGGGCCTGTCAATCACGAACCAGCCTCGACAGTCACAACAGACACTGTCCAATCCACAATAAACATCCACCAATGACGCATTCCATTATCTCCTGAGATGGGCAGATGCCAACAAAAAACCATTATACAATATGCAACATGATCTCCACTGGTTATACATAGTAACATTGCATATCATATTATATATACAGGAGTGATACAGACTCATAGAATAATTAAAGCACAGGTGAAGGCCATTCAGCACATTGAGTCCATGCCGTCGCTCTGTAGAGGAATCCAATTAGTTCATAGGAGCATAGAAAATAAGAGTATGAGGAGGCCATTTGGCCCTTCAAGCCTGCTCCATCATTCATTATGACTATGGATGATCATCCAACCCAATTGCCTGATTCCACCTACCCCCCCATATCCTTTGATCCCCTTTACCCCTTTACAGTGCAGAAGGAGGCCATTTGGCCCACCGAGTCTGCACCGGCCCTTGGAAAGAGCATCCTTCTGCACTACACCTAAACCCTATCCCCATAACCCAGTAACCCCAACAAATCTTTTTTGGACACAAAGGGTCATTTATCATGGCCAATCCGCTTCACAGCGCCAGGGTCCCAGGTTCGATTCCCCGCTGGGTCACTGTTGTGCGGAGTCTGCACGTTCTCCCCGTGTCTCGTCGGTTTCCTCCAGGTGCTCCGGTTTCCTCCCACAAGTCCTGAAAGACGTGCTGTTAGGTAATTTGGACATTCTGAATTCTCCCTCTGTGTACCCGAACAGGCGCAGGAATGTGGTGACTGGGGGCTTTTCACAGTAACTTCGTTGCAGTGTTAATATAAGGCTACTTATGACAATAAAGATTATAAAATATGCCCTGTCTCCTTCAAACATGAACCCCCAGGCACCCCTGTTTCTGCACCTTTGGTAGAACTGTACCATCAAGTCTATATTGTCCCCATCTGCCAGCCGATCTGTGTCCTGTTGCAGTTGAACAGCATAATCCTCACTGTTTGCTACACCTTCCAAGTTGGGAATCATTGGGCATATTTAATCTGTATTCCAGATTATTTATGTACACTGTCCTGCACACTCCCTTAAAAAGGAGGAATTACTGAATTTAATTTTGTATCATTGGCTTAATCCAAAGGCCCACATTCTAACCTTGATATTGCCTCATCAAATGAACAGCCATTGGCACCCTTCCATTTACATGAGGTGATGGACATGCAGCAAATCCAAATCTTCCTCCAAGCAGTATTCCTAAATGGAAAATACAGGCTGGCATCATATGAAATGAAAAATGAAAATCGCTTATTGTCACAAGTAGGCTTCAATGAAGTTACTGTGAAAAACCCTAGTCACCACATTCCGGCGCCTGTTCGGGGAGGCTGGTGATGGGAATTGAATGTGCTGCTGGCCTGCTTGGTCTGCTTTCAAAGCCAGCAATTTAGCCCTGTGCTAAACCAGCCCAGATAATAATAATCATATAAACAATTCTTTCTTATTTTAATTACCCGTCGCAAAATACCCCCGACTCTCAATTAAACGTCACTCCTGCTGATTTTGTCCATGATATTCTGCACCCACTGTCTCAAAACAGAAAAAAAGCCTAGGAAACCTCTCCAGGTTACACAGAAGCGGAGCTAACGGCTGGGTTTTCCCAGCCCTGCCGTGGCAGGTTTGTTGGTGGCAGGCGTGACGTTCGTTCAAATGCCTGTTGACTTGGGCAGGACCGGACGATCCCGTAGGCGTGAGGGGCCATGAGATTCTGGCCAATGATTCCGCTCTGATGAAGCATCATGGACCTGAAATGTTCATTCAGATTCCTCTCTCCACATATGCTGCCTGAGCTGTTGAGAATTTCCAGCACTTTCTGATTTCGAATAGTTTTGTATTCTGCATGCACTGTTGGCCTGGCACCTTCACCCAGGCTTCTTGATAGGTAGCCAAGAAACTTTACCCTTTTCGCATCCTCATTTGCTGGTCAAGGATCCCTCAGAGGGCTCTTGGAAAGGGATTTAGTCCATTAAAGATTTATACAATGAGAGTGAATTGGAAAGGGTCCAATTGAAATTCTGTACAGTGGGAGTGAATGGCTTTGGTACATTGGAATTCTATACAATTGGAGTAAATGGGCTAGGTCAGTTGGGATTTTGTACAATGAGATTGAATGGTTTGGTTCTTCGGAAATCTATATAATAGGAGGGAATGCCTTTAATCTGGGGATTTTATGTGGAGGAGTGAATGGACTTGGTAAATTGGAAATCCATAAATTGTGTGTGAAAGGGAGAAGTGTTGATATGATACAATGAGACTGAGTGGAGAAAGATCTGGTTCATTCTGAAAAATAGGACTAACTGAGAATGAATTTGGCTCATAGAATCATAGACTAGTTACAGCACAGACTGTGGTTATTCAGTCTGTGTCTGCTGGCTTTCTGAAGGAGCAACTCAGTTACTCCACTACCTCCATCCTGGAGCCCTGCACATTTTTCCTTCTCAGGTCACGATTCCTCTTTGACTGCCTCGGTTGACCCTGCCTCCACCACACTCCCAGACAGCACATTCCAGACCCTAACCATTCATTGTCTAGATTGAGCTTTCCTCATGTCTCCTTTGTTTCTTTTGCCAGTCACTTTAAATCTTCACCAGGATGTTGCCTAGGATGGAACATTTAAGTTATGAAGTAAGGTTGGATAAGCTTGGATTGTTTTCATTGGAACAGAGAACACTGAGGGGTGAGGTGTACAAGATTATGCGGGACATGGACAGGATGGATAGGGAGCAGCTGTTCCCCTTTGTTCAAGGGTCATTCACAAGGGGGGGGGGGGGGGGGGGGGGGGGGGGGGGGAGGGAACAACAGTTCAAGGCGAGGGACAGGAGGTTTAGGGTGGATTTGAAGAAAATCATTTTTACCAAGAAAGTTGTGACTGGCTGGAACGCACTGCCTGGGAGGGTGGTCGAGGCCGGTTACCTCACGCCCTTTAACAAATACTTTGATGAGCACTTGGTGCATCATAACATTCAAGGCTATGGGCCACGTGTTGGGAAATGGGATTAGGTAACTAGGTCAGGTGTTTTTCATGTGTCGGTGCAGACCCGATGGGCTGAAGGGCCTCTTCTGCACTGTATTATTCTGTGATTCTGAGCTCTTGGTTCTCAAGCCTTCCACCACTGGGAAACGTTTCCCCCTATCTGCTCTCTCCAGGCACCTTGTGGTTTCAGACAACTCTCAACAATACCTTCTCAATCACCCCCACTCCAAGGAAAACAGTCCCAATGTTTACAGTTTCCTGTGTAACTGAAGTTCTTCATCCATGGAACCATTCTTGTGAATCCTTACTAAACCCGCTCTAATGCTTTCACATTACAATGCTACAACGAGTTACATTCGGCGAAATGTAATTCCCACTTGGCAGCGGATGGGACTCGCCTGGAGTGGTGGGGTTGATAGGGTGGATTTTCCGCTGCCTTCCCAACTTCCCCCAATTCAATCAGGTGTGGGGATGGTCGTGGATGGTCTTCCTGCCAGGAGACAAACCGAGGCCTATAAATGCCCAAGTAATGGCCAACTAAGATGCTCACAACACTACCATTCGTGTTGTATCAAAGGCAGGGGTGTTAATTTTCCACACTGCTCAGCAAGAGGCGAAAACCTCCCTGAGACCTCATTGTGGGATGGTGTGGGGGGAGGGGGGGGGGGGAGTTGGGGTGTGTGGGGAGAGGGAGAATAGTGGGGGAGGGTGTGCCCTCTTGATAGGAGGGCTCACAATGGCAAGGAATAACCCTGGTGACAGCACCCATGTACCCTCTCGAGTGACACCCTTCCCCGATATTCCTGCTGGCGTGTCCTGGCTGGCTGTAATACCAACAGTGACCACTGCTGTCCACTGGCGCTACTGGGACTGAAGAGCCTCCGGATCTCTGATTGGCAGGACCTCCACACTCCAAGGGCCGGAGGCCTCGACAGCCGGCAGTTAATTGCTTGTTTGACACTTCAATTCCGTTGGGGCTTCCAAAAATGGCCGTGGCAGAGTTGCCATGGGATTCCGGTCGGTGGAGAGGGCCACAGCCCTGAGTCAGCCCATCCAGCATACTGCCCAGAAACAGGTCATCCAGTCCAGTTGGTGGGGGTGAATGGAAGAGGCGTGAGATTGTGCAAATGGCAGGGGGTTTGGCTGAACTCTATATAGTTGTGCTTCACTCAGGCACGTGTGAAAGCTAAACTTGAACAAAGATTCGCTGAGGTGTTCTGACCCAAGTTTTCCTTTTCTTCCCGCAGATTCTTCTTAAAGTTCTTCCTCAAGTGCAATCAGAATTGTTTGAAGAATGCCGGGAATCCGAGAGACATGCGGCGATTCCAGGTAGAACTTGATTGTTCGTTCATTTTTTAATTTCAGTTGTTTTTATTGAGGATTAAGAGCTGAAATGAAAGACAAGGAGAAGAAGAAAAAAACGGTGTCTTGAACACCATTAGGCATGACCTGAAGCACTTTGTGTTCAATGGAGAATTCTTTGCGTGTGGCGTGCAATCACTGATGTAAGTTGGGAAACAGCAATCTGTTTGCACACGGTAAGCTTACCCACAAACAGGAAGGTGATAATGACCAAATAATCTGTTCCTTCTGTGATGTTGATTGAGGAACAAATGGTGGCCTGACACGAGGGAGAACTCCTCTGCTCCTCTTCAAAATGGTGCCTATGGATCTTTTATGTTCATCATAGAGGTTGGGCAGGGGGATGGTTCATCCCAAAGACGACAGCTTAAGCAGTTGGGATCCCCTGAGCAGTGCACTGTGGGGATTGAGCTCATGACTCTGGAGTTGGACTTGAACCCATGACTTTCCGACTTAGAGGCAAGAATACTACTGTTATGAGCCAGGGTTTAGAGAACCCCAAAGTGTATAATGGAGTTCACCTGACCCACAACTTTTAATAGATTTTGGTTATGGGGAGCACATGGCCCACTCTACAGGCGTGGTACAGCAGAAATGGAAAAGTATGTTTTAATGCAAAACAATGTTTATTCTATGAACTCAAGTTAACCTTTTTAAAATATACAGTGAACATCTTAGCAACCATTAATTCAAATACAACCCCCAAAGAATACAACACTGTAACCCTTTAAGCTTTCCTTTTAACACCCATAAGACTTAAAACACCTTTTACATCAGAAGCACATCAGGTTAAAGTCACTACTGTTATTAGTTTTAAATCACCAGGATCAACTTACAGTCTTTCGGTTACAGAGAGAGACTCTAATACACCTTCTGGCTGTGACTGCACCTATTCAGCTGTGAAAACGAAACTAAAACACACCCTGCAGCAAACAGCCTAAAAAGCTGACAGACATCCCAGTTCCACCCACATTCTGACATCACTGATAGACACCCATTTCTTAAAAGTACATTTCTTAAACACTCATTTCTTAAAGGTACTCTCACATGCCACTACCATCTGAGGCTTGTTTACCACTTGGATTTGTGGATGCACCTGCAGAGGATGAAGGAGTTGACATGACTCAGGACCGACATGACACATCACATGTCAAGAGCTCAGCAGGTTCTTATGTGATGTCCCTGCCTTGACTCCTTTCCACAGACTAAGGTACATTCATCAATCCAACAATGCTACCCAGAACCAACAGATATCGTACATAGAAACATAGAAACTAGGAGCAGGAGCAGGCCATTCGGCCTTCAACCTGCCCCACCTTTCAATATGCTCCTCTGTCTCAAAGCCATGTTCCTTTTGATACCCATTACAATCGAAAAAGTTATCGATCTCTTTATTGAGCACATTCAGAGACTTGGCCTCCACAGCCTTCTATGGTAGACAATTCCACAGGTTCACTAACCTTTGAGTGAAGAAATATTTCTTCATCTCTGTCCTAAATGGTCGACCCTGTATCCTGAGACTGTGTCCCCCGGTTCTAGATTCCCTAACCAGGGAAAACATCCTCCCTGCACCTCGTCTGTCCAGCCCTGTGAGAATTTTATATGTTTCAATCAGATCTCCTCTCACCCTTCTGAACTCTAGTGATTATAGGCCCAGTTGAACCAATCCTCACAGGACAGTCCCACCAACTCCTGTATCAGCCTAGTAAACCTTTGCTGCACTCATTCTATGACAAGTAGATCCTTTCTTAATAATAATAATTATAATAATCGCTTATTGTCACAAGTAGGCTTCAATGAAGTTACTGTGAAAAGCCCCTAGTCGCCACATTCCAGCGCCTGTTCGGGGAGGCTGGTACAAGCTACTTTCTTAGGTAGGGAGCCCAAAAGTGCACGCAATACTCCAGGTGTGGTCTCACCAAGGCCCTGTATAATTGCAGCCAGCTTTTTCTGAGCTCACGTTCTCTTGTAATGAAGGGCAACATACCATTTGCCTTCCTAATTTCTTGCTACACCCACCTCTTCACTCTCAGCGCCTAGTGTACAAGCACACCCAGATCCCTTTGTTCATACACACTTCCCAATATATCACCGTTTAAACAATACTCTTCCTTTCTGTTTCTCACAGCAAAGCCGTATTCCCGTACCAATGTTGCTCGTTGTGCTCACACTCTAATTGGCTCTGTCTAAGGCGATTAATATGGTCGCCTTCCTTAATTCTAATTGCGTTTGCTCAAGAGTCACCAGATATCTTTCGATACCGCCACAAGGTTCAAAACCGAATACTGATCAAAGACTCGATACACCATTTAGTAAGTTCGAAATCAATGCTCATTTATTTACACACACAGTCAATTATACTCATGCACAAACTCTACTCACTAAACTATCACTACTACTAAAAGCCTATGCTTAGCTTCGGGCGCCCACTCAGTCAGAGGAACAATGGCCGTTGTCCGGTTCTGAGGTTGCTGGGGACGAACTGGTACGGAATAGTAGCTAGGAGCGTCTATCTCGTAGTGTGCGCTGACGTTGGATTTACTTGTTCTGGTGCAGCTGCTAGGCAGGCGTCTCGTCGCTGAGAGCCAAGGCCAAGAAAAACGATTCTCTCTTGGGGGATTCTTCTTATACCCAAAGGGGGCTTCGCGCGCTTTTGGGCGGGCCTTGAACTTGGTCCCAATTAATTGGACCATATCCTGATCATTGGTATCAATTTCTTCCAATAAAGGGGTGGCTTCCCTGATTGCTGGTTGGGCCCTAGGTGGCCATTGGCCTGATTTGTTCTAGTCTCCTCTGGCGCCGGGGTGTCTGCTTTAGTATCGTTAGCTTAAATGTTTCTCTTTTGTCCCCGGAGATGGCTCATTAGTATGCTATGGCTTTGCAGTATCGGTCTTGTCTTGGAGCTGCAACCTCCAATCAACAGACAAACCTTGCACCTGTTTGCTTTCTCAGCATTGTCCATTTTTCCCTTCATTCTCTGCAAGTGGCCATTTTGTAATCGGGATGTGGCCACCCCAGGTGGGTACACCAGCCTCCCCGAACAGGCGCCGGAACGTGGCGACTAGGGGCTTTTCACAGTAACTTCATTTGAAACCTACTTGTGACAAAAAGTGATTTTCATTTTCATTTCAACACCGCATAACTTCACATTTAGCCGCATTGTACTGGGCACCATGACATTGATCTTCCTGCCAGTGCTAATTTTCAATGTGGTTCTTCCTCAAAGCAATTGATTTCTGAATTTAGCCTGGAGTGGCGAACCTACTGAAATGGGGAATTTGTTTATTTTGCACTAAAGTGGCGGATTTACACTTTATTATAAGACATTAACCCCTGAACTGTTTGAAGGACTGACTGTTTTTCATGGACCTTTGAATTGGCACCACAAGAAACTAAATTGGCGAGAACATATTCCACATATTCTGACAAGGTTTGTATCGGAGTCGCAATCGCTCGTTACCCCAAATGAAGCTTTCACCAATCACAGGGTGGAAACCCGAAAATCTGACAAATCACTGGAAGAAAATACAGCTGAAGAAGAGCGGTCATTACTGTGGTCAACTTATTGATCTGTGTTAATAACGTAAATGTTAAAAAACCCAGGGGAAATATCTGCTGAGAATTAACAGAAGTTTCCAAGCTTGCTTTGCTGCGCTATTGTGAACAATTCCTGTGTGGTTGAGGAAGGGAAGTTGAAGTTGGCTCACTCTCTGGAGAATCCAGTGATGATTTTGTCAGCCAATCTATAAGAGAGCTGTTTGATGGGAGCAGCATTTATCAAAGGTGGAGACAGGGCCTGAGGCAGTGGCTTAAACAGGGCACCCATGTCGCTGACTCTGCCCAGATTTTCTCAGCAACTAAGGCTAGCTGGCAGTCATCACTAAGTTCATTCTGATTGGCAAGAAGGGATTAAACATCCCAACCCTTGAGCCAGGAAGCAACTCCTCTTGCACAAAGGTATGCCGTTGCTAGGATGGCTCTGTGACAGGTGGGGAGCTCGAATTGAGGAAGCCTGTGATGGATTTGGAATCTTTCACAATGGTGTTCGCAATACTCTTGGAGAGGAACTTGCAGCGAGTAGCTCACCTCCCGACTCCCCAAAGCCTGTCCACCACCTACAAGACACGTCAGGAGTGTTGATGGGATACTCTCCACTTTCTTGCTGACTGCAGCTAATACACTATGTACCTCCCTAATTGCTTGCTGTACCTACATGCAGACTTTCTCTGATTCATGAATGTGGATTCCCAAATCCCCCCTCATATCAACAGGCTTCTCCGGTCCACCAGCCGCATTTTCCTGGGCAGCACACCCTCACCGGCAGCCAAATTCTCCATTCCTACAACATAGAATATAGAACAGTACAGTACAGAACAGGCCCTTCGGCCCTCGATGTTGTGCCGAGCATTGTCCGAAACCAAGATCAAGCTATCCCACTCCCTGTCATTCTGGTGTGCTCCATGTGCCTATCCAATAACTGCTTGAAAGTTCCTAATGTGTCCCACTCCACTATCACAGCAGGCAGTCCATTCCACACCCTAACCACTCTGTGAGTAAAGAACCTACCGCGGACATCCCTCCTATATCTCCCACCCTGAATCTTATAGTTATACTCCCTTGTAACAGCTACATCCATTCGAGGAAATAGTCTCTGAACGTCCACTCTATCTATCCCCCTCATCATCTTATAAACCTCTATTAAGTCGCCTCTCATCCTCCTCCGCTCTAAAGAGAAAAGCCTTAGCTCCCTCAACCTTTCCTCACAAGACCTATCCTGCAAACCAGGCAGCATCCTGGTAAATCTCCTTTGCACCCTTTCCAATGCTTCCACATCCTTCCTGTAATGAGGTGACCAGAACTGCACACAATACTCCAAATGTATACATGACCCACCAGGGTCATGTATAGTTGCAGCATAACCCCGTGGCTCTTAAACTCAAGCCCCCCGTTAATAAACGCTAACACACTATAAGCCTTCTTCACAGCTCAATGCACTTGAGTGGCAACCTTCAGAGATCTGTGGACATGAACCCCAAGATCTCTCTGTTCCTCCACATTCCTCAGAACCCTGCCATTGACCCTGTAATCCGCATTCAAATTTTTTCTACCAAAATGAATCACCTCGCACTTATCAGGATTAAACTCCATCTGCCATTTTTTGGCACAGCTCTGCATCCTATCAATGTCTCTTTGCAGCCTACAACAGCCCTCGACCTCATCCACTACTCCACCAATCTTGGTGTCATCGGCAAATTTACTGACCCACCCTTCAACCCCCTCCTCCAAGTCATTGATAAAAATCACAAAAAGCAGAGGACCCAGCACTGATCCCTGTGGTACACCGCTGGTAACTGGTCTCCAGTCTGAAAATTTTCCATCCACCACCACCCTCGGTCTTCTATGTGATAGCCAGTTACAATCTGCCAATGGGATTTCCCATTGTGGCCACACCATCCCGCTGGGAAACCAACAGGCGTGGGTACGCTGCCCGAGCAACGGAGAATCCCGCAGGTGTAGAATCCAGCCCCCGGTCTCTCACTTTTAAAAATATATTCTACTTCTTAACACTTCCTATCAAGGTGAATAAATGCACAATACCCACATTTTATGCCATCTCTGCATATGTAAACTGACTTAACCTCTAGGTGCTTTTCCAGCCGCTTGTCAGGTTTCTTACAGTTTACTTTCTCACCTCATTTTGTATCATCAGTAGACATAGTTAATAATAATAATAATCTTTATTATTGCCACAAGTTGGCTTACACATTGCAATGAAGTTACTGTGGAAAGTTACGTCATATTATGTTCCTTCAACTAAGTCAAATGTATATTAGCTGTAAATAGCTGAGGCCCAAGCCCTAGTCCTTACAAAGAGTCCATTAGTAACAGACTACTAACCCGAGCATGATTCTTTTATTCCTATTCTGTTTCTGTCTGATAACCAACCCTCTGTCCATTCTAATATATAACCCCAATCCCACTGAGCCGTAATCTTATATTGCACCTTATTAAATTCTTTTATATTGTTATGACCTTGGTAGAGAACAGGAGCACTTTAAAAGAAATTCACACTCCCAGTAATTAACTGAAAATGAAGCAAGATTTCGGGATTGAAACAAAACATTTTACTGCGCAAAAGTTAGCCAGAATGATTATGGTTTTGGAAAAGAAACCATTAGAATTGGGTCAACTGGAAACACCTGGGGATGATGGGCTGTATTTAGAACAGAAGATAACTGATTATTTACAAAAATGGATCACAGGCTCTCTGTGACAGTAAATCACTCTCGCTTTTTAAAGTAGATCACTGACTCTTGACAAAACCAGATCACCGCCTATTTCTAAAAGTGAATTGAACTGTCTCTTTACAATGGTGAATCACTCTCTAAAAATGGCTTTGCAAAAGTGGATCACCTTTGAAGCAAAGAGAAATCACTGACTTTTTCTCAAGTCCACGTAACTCTCTACACATGAGGGTCTCTGACTCTTTATTGACTATAGAAATGGATCGCTGATTCTTTATTGAGGAGGATGGTTATGCCTTTGCAAATAAAACGGGATAATAATAATCGCTTATTGTCACAAGTAGGCTTCAATGAAGTTATTGTGAAAAGCCCCTAGTCGCCACATTCCGGCGCCTGTTCGGGGAGGCTGGTACGCCAATTGAACCCGCGCTGCTGGCCTTGTTCTGCATTACAAGCCAGCTGTTTAGCCCACTGTGCTAAACTAGCCGCTATAATAACCTTTGATTGTCACAAGTATGAAGTTACTGTTAAAACCCCCTAGTCGCCACATTCCGGCGCCTGTTCGGGGAGGCTGGTGTGGGAATTGAACCCGCGCTGCTGGCCTTGGTCTGCATCACAAAACAACTGTCTAGCTCACTGAGCTAAACCAGCTTTTTCTTCGCACAAAAGAAGATAAAATATGGGGAAAAGAAGCTCCTTGATTCTTTACCAAATTGGATCACAGTCTATTCAGAAAAATGAATCACTGCTTCTTCAGCTATCCCTATCCCTATTTCCGTAATCTCGTAATCCACCTAACCTGCACATCTTTGGACTTGGCTTGTGATATATATATTTGCAAATTGAAACTGATAAAGTGTGTAAAGATGGGCTTTTGTTCTATCTTTCATCACTGCCTTTCTTGACTACAGCATGGTATCGGGGAATGGTTGCCTACAGCTGAAGATTGAAAACTTAAAAAAAAAGAAAATTCAGACATGAAACCAGTGGTCAGTGTGGAAAAAGGCAGAAAGCAGGCTCAAATTATTCCCCAATATAGTCAGAGTCTGAACTATATGACAGGAGAAGAATTAATTGTATCTGTGTATAGGGGTTATGACCTTACCAAAAAGGAAACAAGATATGGCCTTGGAATTGTCTCTTCCTACGAGAAGTAAAATCAGAAGCAAATTATTTTGTGAGTTTGATGCCTGTCAGTCGATTAGTTATGGAGGTTTGGATCCTTTGCGAAAGTACTTAGGTAAGAACATAAGAACTAGGAGCAAGAGGAGGTAATTCAGCTCCTCAAGCCGGCTCCGTTATTCTATACAATAATGGCTAATCTTGTCTCGGTCTCATCTTCATTTTCCTGTCCATTTGCCACAACCCCTCAACCCTCAACTGAGAAGTCATTTTTTTCCATCTTCTCCTCAAATTTACTCAATGTCCCGGCATCCACCACACTCTGGCCACAGATTCACGATCTTTTGAGAGGAGTAATTTCCCCTCATCTCTTTTAAAATTGCTACCCCTTATCCTAAAACTATGACCTCTTGTTCTAGATTGTCCCACAAGAGGAGACATCCAATCTAAGTCTACCTTATCAATACATTTTATCATTTTATAGACCTCAATTAGTTCTCTTCTTATTCTTCTAAACGCAAGAGAGTATAGGCCTAATCCGCTCAATCTCTCTTCATAAGACAAAACCCTCGGCCGTGCTTTTCCAATCCTGGGGATCACAATTCATCAGAGATGTTGACGCTGCGTAAAAGCCGAAGCGTTTTACGACGCCGTCATCTGGCCCCTAGGATCAGCGAACCTGTACTGCACATGGGGTTAGCACGCCACTGGAGACCCTCACGCTGATCCAGCTGCCGATACGGGCATCAGCACGGGCGGTGTGGGTCCGCGCACGCACGCAATGGCCGCCGTTAGTTCGCGCATGTGTGTGGGTCACCTCCGCGCCGGCCCCCAGGCAATATGGCAGAGCCCAACAGGGGAACATAGGCCCCCCTCAGGGATAAGCCTGCCCACCGATTAGTAGGCCACGATCGCGGGCCAGGCCACTGTGGAGGCCCCCCCCACCGAAGTCGGATCCCCTCTCCACCATACCAGGATGGACTCCCCAGCAGGAACGCTGAGGTCCCCCGCTGGGTAGGACCACACGCGAATGGCAATGACGGGACTCGGCCGAACTTGGCGGGCATTCGGCTCGTCGACCACGGAGAAACGCCGGGGTTGCCGTGTTGAGCAGCCCCCAACTGGCGCCGACCGCACCGGCGCCATTGCCGACGATTCTCCGGTTGCATGATTCGCACCTCCCCCCACCCACCCCCCCGGGTGATTCTCCAACCCGGCGTGGGGCCGGAGAATCCCGCCCCTCATCTTTGGAATCAATCTAGTGAACCTCCTCTGAATTGCCTCTAATGCAACTACATCACTCATCAAATAAGGGAACCAAAACTGTACACAGTACTCCAGGTGCGATCTCACCAGTGCCTTGTATAGTTGGAGCAACACTTCCCTACTTTTTAACTCTATTCCTTTAGCTATGAAGGCAAAAATTCCATTTGCCTTCCTTATTACCTGCTGTACCTGCATACTAGTTTTCTGTGACTCATCATTAAAAGTTACAAGAAAGTTTATCTGTTCAATGCCCATCAGGCATAGTCAAAATTTGGTGGATTTTTGTTATTCCATGGAAGATTATGTCATGGATTTTTTTCAAGAACAGATTATATGAAAGATTGACAAACCACAGAATTGTTACAGTGCAGGCCTTTCAGCCCATCATGTCGGTGTACTGTCTCTCTGAATCAGCAGCTCACCTCATTCTGCGGGAATGCAACAAACAGAAGGCTTACTGATTACCAGAGTTCAAGGTAGTCCAGATGCCAGACACAGGAGTCACTCCAACAGAAATATTTAAGTTAGGCAAAATAAGAATGAGGGTGCCTTTAGTAGAGCTGGCTGTTACAGGAGAAGACACAATTGAAATAATAATGGGCAAATGAATCTCAGAGGTGACCTCGGACCTAGAATAGGTAATAGATGCTTCAGGTGTAACCTTATACATTTTAATGAAGTGAACTGCCCAAAACAAAGAGATATTCTCCGGTCCCCCACCAGCGTGTTTCTCCATGGCGCACCATTCACTGACAGCGGGAATCCATCTTCCCGCCGATTGTCAGTGGAATTTCTCAATGTAACCACAGCATTCTAGTGTGAAACCCGTTGGCGGGGGTTCCGCTACCGGTCGGAAAAGTGAATCACAACGATCGGAAAATTCCGGCCAAGATCTTCAAATCATGCATGAAGAAGAGCATTCTGAGGAAGAGCATGTAAATGATCATGAATCTGAACATGTTTTCCTGCTCCCAAACAGTTTTAGCCCTTTGATGTATTTGCTGGCCATGGACTCCTTTAACTCCAGATAGTTCTTGTGCTTCAACAGCCGATGGGACAGATTGGTTAAATTGTTGACTTGTTTCACTGGGGATTGATGTAAGATTAAGGAAGATAAAAGTACTACTTGCATTAGATTTGATGATGATAACGCATTGAGATCACCAGAATTGTACTTTCACGTAGAATAGCTGCAGTAAACTATTTATTTATTTTAAATGTTTTGCAAATAAAAAGAATTTAGCATAGCCACTCCACCTACCCTGCACATCCTTTTTTTTGGGGGGGGGGGGGGGGGGGAGAGCCATGCAGACACAGGGAGCATGTTCAAACTCCACATGGGCAGTGACCCCGGGCCAGGATCGAACCCGGGTCCTCGGCGCTGTGAGGCAGCAGTGCTAACCACTGCACCACCGTGCCGCCTCTGGACTAAACTACTTCAAAGTGATGATGTGGAGATGCCGGCGTTGGACTGGGGTGAGCACAGGAAGAAGCCTTACAACACCAGGTTAAAGCCCAACAGGTTTGTTTCGAATCACTAGCTTTCGGAGCACTGCTCCTTCCATTCACCATAGGAAGGAGCAGTGCTCCAAAAGCTAGTGATTCGAAACAAACCTGTTGGGCTTTAACCTGGAGTTGTAAGACTTTATATTGTACTTAAAATAGATAAATCTCTCGTGAGATATTTATGCCATTGAGCAAAACTCTGACAAAAGGCAGAAATATAATTTGCCATGGAGCATAATAAGGTAATTATTTTTGGAAAGTCAGTTCATCTGCACTGTATCCAATCAGGATATTTTTGTGTTTCCGTTAACACCCTCATCAAGAGTGTTAGACATGTGTCATCGGCATCAGGCAATCAGAAACAGAGAGAAGAAAAACAAATCGTCTTAAAGTTGCAAGCATTATTTTCTCACCCTGCTTGTCAAAGGTTAGAAATCCAACTAAAAATGCAAGTGTAGTTTATGAAGAGTATATGAGGCGGCTAGAAAAGTTTAGTGAGAAGTGTAAAATATGTACGGTACCAGCACGGTAGCATGGTGGTTAGCATAAATGCTTCACAGCTCCAGGGTCCCAGGTTCGGTTCCCGGCTGGGTCACTGTCTGTGCGGAGTTTGCACATTCTCCCCGTGTGTGCGTGTGTTTCCTCCGGGTGCTCCGGTTTCCTCCCACAGTCCAAAGATGTGCGGGTTAGGTGGATTGGCCATGCTAAATTGCCCGTAGTGTCCTTAAAAGTAAGGTGGGGGGGGGGGGGGGGTTGTTGGGTTACGGGTATAGGATGGATACGTGGGGTTGAGTTGGGTGATCATTGCTCGACACAACATCGAGGGCCGAAGGGCCTGTTCTGTGCTGTACTGTTCTATGTTCTATGTAAAAAGAAAATATTTAAGGGCACTGCAAGGGTGGCGCGGTAGCAAAGGGCGGCACGGTAGCAAAGGGCAGCACGGTAGCACAGTGGTTAGCACTGTTGCTTCACAGCGCAAGGTCCCAGGTTCGATTCCTGGCTGGGTCACTGTCTGTGTGGAGTCTGCACGTTCTCCCCGTGTCTGCGTGAGTCTCCTCCGGTTGCTCCAGTTTCTTCCCACAGGTCCCAATGCGGACGAATTGCTCCTTTATATAACATACACATAGGGGATTTGCAGGAATTATGGGGATGCTGGAGGAAATTGGTCGGTTCTCAGGTCACAAACTGAATATGGGCAAGAGTGAGGCTTTTGCGATCCAGGCAAGGGGACAGGAGAGTAGACTGAGGGTGATGCTGTTCAAAGTGGTGGGAGGGAGTTTTAGGTATTCAACTGGGGATTCAAGTGGCAAGGGACTGAGGTCAGCTTCAGAAACTAAATTTGGGCAGGTTGATTGAGCAAATGAAAGGGGACTTCTGTATGTGGGACGTGCTCCCGCTGTCATTGGCAGGGAGGGTACAGACTGTGAAAATGACAGTCCTCCCCAGATTGCTGTTCGTGTTTCAGTGCCTACGAATCTTCATCCCCAAGGCAGTTTTTAGGAAGATGAATGCGGCGATCTCGGGTTTTATATGGGCTGGGAAAGCCCCGAGGGTGAAGAAGGTCCTTCTTGAGTGGGGGCGAGGGAGGGGGGCTTGGCTCTTCCAAACTTTATTAATTACTACTGGGCGGCTAATATATCGATGGTAAGGAAATGGGTAGTGGGGGAGGAGTTGGTGTGGGAGCGAGTGGAGGCGGCAACTTGCAAGGAAGTGGGAGGAAGAGTTGGGAGTGGAGTGGAGTTGGATGCCGGGTTGTGGGAGAAGGCCTGAGGAGAGTCAGTGCATCCTCGTCGTGTGCCAGGCTTAGCCTGATCCAGTTCAAGGTGGTCCATAGCGCTCATAGGACTGTGGCCCGGAGGAATAGGTTATTTTGAGGAGGTGGAGGATAGGTGTGGGCAGTGTGGGAGTGTCCTGCGAACCATGTGCATATGTTCTGGGTGTGTCCGGGGCTGAGGGGATTTTGGCAGGGATTTTCAGATGTCATGTCAGAGGTCCTGGAAGGGAGGGTGACTCCGAGTCCAGAGGTGGCAATATTTGAAGTGTCGGAAGATCCGGGAACCCAGGGGGGAGAGAGGCCGACGTTTTGGCCTTTGCCTCCCTGGTGGCCTGGAGACAGATTTTTCTGGGATGTAGGGACTCGGAGCCTCCAAAGTCGAGGGTTTGGGTCAGTCATGGCAGGCTTTCTTAGGTTGGAGAAAATTAAGTTCGTCTTAAGGGGTTGATGACAGGGGTTCACCGTTCATCGACTTCTTCAAGGAGAATTGACCGTCAGCAGGGGAAAGGGGAGGCATGGAAGTGATAAATAAGGTCAGGGAATCTAATGTATGGGTAGTTAGTGTTTCGGGCTGGAGGGAGTTGGGTATGTTATTGCGGGGTTCTTGCGTGTGTTGGATTTCTGTTGTTTAAAATGTTAAAATGTTAAAATTATAAATGCCTCAATAAAATATGTTCTAAAAAAAAGGGAAAAAAAGGATATCGATCGGTTGGAGCTTGGGAGGAGAGATAGAACATAGAACATAGAACAGTACAGCACAGAACAGCACAGAACAGGCCCTTCGGCCCTCGATGTTGTGCCGAGCCATGATCACCCTACTCAAACCCACGTATCCACCCTATACCCGTAACCCAACAACCCCCCCCCTTAACCTTACTTTTTAGGACACTACGGGCAATTTAGCATGGCCAATCCACCTAACCCGCACATCTTTGGACTGTGGGAGGAAACCGGAGCACCCGGAGGAAACCCACGCACACACGGGGAGGACGTGCAGACTCCGCACAGACAGTGACCCAGCCGGGAATCGAACCTGGGACCCTGGAGCTGTGAAGCATTTATGCTAACCACTATGCTACCGTGCTGCCCTAAGGCTGGGACCCTGGAGCTGTGAAGCATTTATGCTAACCACTATGCTACCGTGCTGAGATGGCTCATTGGAGTTAATAATAATAATCTTTATTGTTACAGGTAGACTTACATTGACACTGAAATGAAGTTACTGTGAAAAGCCCCTAGTCGCCACATTTCGGCACCTGCTCGGGTACACTGACGGAGAATTCAGAATGTCCAAATTACCTAACAGCACGGGCGGGATTCTCCGACCCCCCACCGGGCCGGAGAATCGCCGGGGGGGCGGGAATCGTGTTGCGCTGGTCAGGGGCCGTTGGCCCCCCCCCCAGCGATTCTCCGCCCGTGATGGGCCGAGTGGAGCCCGTTTTCGGCCGGTCCCACAGGCGTAAATTAGACCAGGTCCTAACCAGCGGGACCTGGCTCTGTGGGTGGCCTGCGGAGTCCTCGGGGGGGCTGGCCCCGGGGGTGGGTGGGGGGGGGGGCACAGTGGCCATCCCGCGATTGGGACCCACTGATCCGTGGGCGGGCCTGTGCCATGGGTGCACTCTTTCCCTCCGCAATGGCCGCTGTCAACCTCTGCCATGGCTGGCGCGGAGAAGAACCCCCCTGCGCATGCACTGGGATGACGCCAGTACACGCTGGCGCTCCCGCACCTTCCGGGCGGCCCGACGCCAGAGTGGTTCATGCCACTCTTCGGCGCCAGTACGGCGCGCCCCGCCGGATAGCGGAGAATCCCGGCCCACATATTTCGGGACTCATCAGAGGAAACCAGAGTACCCGGAGGAAACCCATGCAGACGCAGGGAGAACATGCAAACTCCACACAGACAGTAACCCAAGCCAGGAATCGAACCTGCGACCCTGGAGCTGTGAAGCGTCAGTGCTACCCACTGTGCTACCATGTCACCCATTTAACTGGCACAGTTTAATCCAGATAAATCTGAGGGAATGAATTTTGAAAGGTCTAATACAGGTGGGAATTATCCAGGAAATGGCCGAACCCTTAAGACTATTGACAGGCAGTGGGGTCTGGGTGTACAGGTCTACAGGTTACTGAAAGTGGCAGACCACGTGGAGAAGGTAGTCAAGAAGGCATATGGCATCTTTGCCTTTATGGGGCTGGGGCATTGAGCATAAAAATTGGCAAGTCATGTTGCAGCTGTAACCTTAGCTAGGCCACACTTGGAATATAGTGTTCAATTCTGGTCGCCGCACTACCAGAAGGATGTGGAGGCTCTGGAGAGGGACAGAAGAGGTTTACCAGGATGTTGCCTGGAAAGGAGGGAATTAGTTATGAGGAGAAGGCGGTTTGCTCTCACTGGAACGATGGAGGTTGAGGGGTGAACTGATAGAAGTCTAGAAAATTATGTGGGGCATGGACAGAGTGGACACTTTTTCCCAGGGTGGAAGAGTCAATTACTAGGGGACATAGCTTTATGATGAGGGATAGCGTTTAAAGGAGATGTGCGAGGGAAGCTTTTTACACAGAGGTTAGTGGGTGCCTGGAAATCTGGAGGAGGTGTTGGAATCATGTATGATAATGACTTTTAACGGCATCTTGACAAAAACATGAATAGGATGTGAATAGAAGGATACGGACCCCAGAAGTGTAGAAGGTTTTAGGTTCAACAGGCAGCATGGTCGGCGCTGGCTTAGAGGGCCGAAGGGCCTGTTCCTGTGCTGTGCCTTTCTTTGTTCTTTGTTCTCTTTGTTCTAAGCACACTTGATTGGACTTCTGGTAGCAAAGCACCCAATGGCATCTCTTTGCCCTTTAGCTCTTCACAAGCTTTGTTGCTTTGGACATGAAACTGGTCATTTTCAGTGATCTTTCCTGAAGGGTGTCCTACTGCACATGGTTTCATAACGTTTTGAATGGGTGAAAATGAGAACTATTGGTCTTTGGCTTGGTAAGCCTGGACCGCATGGTGGCACAGTGGTTAGTACTGCTGCCTCACAGTTCCAGGGACCCAGGTTCAATTCCAGCTTCAGGTCACTGTCTCGGTGGAGTTTGCACATTCTCCTCAAGTCTGGATTGGTTTCCTCCGGATGCTCCGGTTTCCTCCCACAGTCCAAAGATGTGCAGGTGAGGTGGATTGGCCATGCTAAATTGCTCCTCAGTGTCCAAAAAGTTAGGTAAGGTTACAGGAATAGGGTGGAGACATGGGCTTAAGTAAGGTGCTCCAAGGGCCGGTGCAGACTCGATGGGCCAAATAGCCTTTTTCTGCACTGCAAGGATTCCATGAAAACAAAGAGCTTTGTTGAAACATTCTGGGCTGCCGCCTCGTGGAGGCAATGGATATGGGATTGTATTTGTCAAATATTTTAAGTGATATTCCACACAAGAGGCAGACTGAAGTTTGTGTACCCATTGAACATTGTGTAGGTAATCGTTCATTGCAGAATAATGAAATGAAATGAAAATCGCTTATTGTCACAAGTAGGCTTCAAATGAAGTTACTGCGAAAAGCCCCTAGTCGCCACATTCCAGCGCCTGTTCGGGAAGGCTGGTACGGGAATTGAACCATGCTGCTTTCAAAGCCAGCGATTTATGAACAGTGTGAGCGAAAAAAGGTTACGGATTGGTCTTAAATAAATGCTGGGGAGAAGGGAAATCTCGAAGATTAAATGGGTGGTTGCAAACCGTCAATTGTTGGACTTTATTACAAAACAAAATGCGTGTACGAAGAATTGATTCGGGGTCCTCAAAGAGGGGTTCTTGCAATATATGGAGCAAGGAGATCTTTGATTTGATTTTTCAATTGTGGTTCTGCATTTCAGTATTATTTTTTATTAAAAGAAAGAGAAAGGAATCTGTTAATTGCAAGCAAATGGTGGGCATGAAAGTGCGGATTCACTTGTGCTGTTCCAGATAGGAACAGACTGGCACTGTGGACATCAGATTAGGAGGTGAATGTTTGCAATGTGTAACTCGGTCATTGAAAACATAAAAGAACTGTGCAAAGATGGACTCTAGTTCTATCCTTGACCAGCTAACTTTCTGGAGTATAACTCTCGGGCATTGACCTCAATGGTTTGCGTCCATAGCACCTTCCAAACTCTACCACCTAACAGGTATATGGGAATGATATCACCTGTGACTCCCCCCCCCCCCCACCAAGTCACACACCATGCTGACTAGGAACTCATATCGACATACACCAGTTGCTGACTAAGTGTACAGGTTTCGCATATGGGAAAGAAGGTAAATGGTATGTTGGTCTTCATAGCAAGAGGATCCGTGTACAGGAGTAGGGATGCCTTGCTGCAATTATACAGGGCTTTGGTGAGCCACCACCTGGAATACTGTCTGCAGTTTTGGTCTCCTTATCTGAGGAAGGATGTTTCTGCTATCGAGGGAGTGCAGCAAAGGTTTGCCGAACTTATTCCTGGGATAGCAGGACTGATGTACGAGGAGAGGTTGAGTCAGTTAGAAATAATTTGCAGGAGTTCAGAAGAGTGAGGAGGGGTATCTCATGTTACCTATGTTAGGGACCAGGGTTTAGAGAACCCCAAAGTGTATAGATTGTGGTGTGGGGAGCATACGGCCCACTCTACAGGTGTGGTACAGCAGAAATGGAAAAGTATTTTTTAAAGCAAAACAATGTTTATTCTATGAACTCAAGTTAACCTTTTTTGAAACATGCAGTGAACATCTTAGCAACCATCAATTCAAATACAATACTAAGTGATCCTTAATAACTTCCTAAACAACATCCAGAAGACAGAAGAAACACCTTTTAACAGAGGCACATTAGATTTACATTCACGACTGAAAACATTTGTAATTCTGAATTCACCAAATGATCAAGCAGCAAACAGCCTAAAACAAAAGTAAAAAGCTGACAGACAGCCCAGCTCCACCCACCCTCTGACATCACTGCAGTAATATGAGCAGCCAAACATTTCTTAAAGCGACATTCTTATGTCACCTACAAAATTCTAACAGGATTAGACAAGGTAGACGCAAGAAGGATGTTCCTGATGGCAGGGGACTCCAGAACCTGGGGTCACAGTCTAAGGATACGAGATAAACCATTTAGGACTCAGACAAGGAGAAATTGCTTAATCCAGAGAGTGATGAGACTGGAATTCACGGCCATACAAATCAGTTGAGGCCAAAACATGGTAGGCAGGATTCTCATTCGGCAGGATCATCCGGGTCTGCCGGCAGTACACCCTCGCCCGCGGGTTTCCTGACGACGTGAGGTGGCCACAATGGGAAAACGATTGCCCACCTGCGGGACCGGAGAATCCCGCTGCAGGCCAGGACGCGCCAGCTCAGAAAACGTGGCTGGCGGACTGGAGAATCTCACCCTGTATGTTTTCAAAATGGAGTTAGATATAGCTTTTGGAGCTAAAGGGATCAAAGGATATGGGGGTGGAAAGCAAAACAGGTAACTGAATTGGATAATCAGCCATGATCATAATGAATGGTGGAGCAGATTCAAAGGGCTGAATGGCCGACTCCCGCTCCTATTTTTTCATGTTTCTATATCACTACTTTTTCACTGGAGCAAAAAGCCGGGAAAGACAACTTATTATCTCAATGGACAGAAACCTCAGAGTGCGTCAGTGCAGAGGGATCTGCGTGCCCTTGTATGCATTGCAGGAAACTAGTATGCAGCTACAAGCACTGTCACTGTCTGTGCGGAGTCTCTCCGTGTCTGTGTGGTTTCCTCCAGGTGCTCTGGTTTCCTGCCTCAAGTCCCGAAAGACCTGCATGTTGAGTGAATCGGGCATTCTGAATTCTCCCTCAGTGTACCTGAACAGGCGTCGGAGTGTGGCGACTAGGGGATTTTCACAGTAACTTCATTGCAGTATTGCCGACTTGTGACGATATTAAAGATTATCATCATTGAGGCAGGCAAATGGAATCTTGATATTTATACCTAAAAGAATAGATTAAAAAAGTAGGGCAGTGTTGCTGCAACTGTACAAGGCATTGGTGAGATCGCGCATGGAGTACTGTGTACAGTTTTGGTCCTCTTATTTGAGGAAGGATATAGTTGCATTAGAGGCAGTTCAAAGGAGATTCAGTAGATTGATTCCAGAGATGATGGGTTTGTCTTATGAAGAGGGATTGCGCAGTTTAGGCCTATACTCTCACAATTTTACAAGAGTGACAGGAGATCTAATGAGGTGATAAAAGATATTGACAAAGTAGACATGGAATGGATGTTTCCTTTTGTGGGGAATCTCGATTGAGAGGTCATAGTTTGAGGCTCAGGAGTTGCAGATTTAAAACAGAGTTGAGGAGAAATTACTTCTCTCAAAGGATCGTGAATCTATGGGATTCACTACCCCAGAGTGTAGTGGATGATGGGACATTGAGTAAATTTGAGGACGAGATAGACAAATGTTTAATTATGAATGAAGGAATACGGAGATTGGGCAGGAATGTGGAGTTGAAGCCGAGATGAGATGAGCCATGATCGTATTGAATGGTTGATGCAGGCTCGAGGAGCTGAATTGCCTCCTCCTGCTCCTAGTTCCTATGTTCTTATTTCTTTCTTGATAGCACTGTGGGTATCACGGACTGCAGCGGTTCAAGATGGCAGCTCGCCACCACCACCTTCTCAAGGGAAATTTGGGATGGGCAACAAATGCTGGTCCAACCAGCAACGCCCCGATCCCGTGAAAGACATTTAAAAAATCAGCTCCCAGGGCCTTCTCAATCCTATGTATTGAGGCCCTCCTTCTCACCTGCAGATACAACACACAAGGTCTCGCCTCTTTTCCACCTTCTCCACCAAGACCTCCTGTACATCACCTTCATTTGCGCAGCCTCCAGTGATCATCATTATTCTTTTGGCAATATTGAGCCACGCAACAATGATTTTCACACCTCCAGCAGCCACCAGGGAGCTTCCCAGAGAAGGTGCAGGCAAGCCTCAATTATGTCTTGGAATTAATCACATAGTTACCCTACTGATTCATGCAACAGATGTGAAGCAGTTAGCACTCGGCACACACAGAAATAATTAGAATGAGCAGGCAGCATAAATTTGGCACAGAGTAATTGTAAATCATAATCCACAGTTTTACAATGATACATTTTGTCCAGTACAAAAAAGTTCAAGCACCTTGTGCATTCTAACTTAGCCAGCATTGACTGTTTATAAAGTATGATCACTGACTTGTGAATGTTATTAAATAAAATGTGTGTTGCAGACACTGGCCAGACAGCTCAATCGGTCCAAACCTTAATTGATGCTTCACTCGAGCCTCCTTGCATTCTTTTCAGCTAACATTAGGAGCACAACTCTCTATCCCCTTCTCCCTCACATGCTTTCTAGCCTCCCCTTAAATGTATCGATACTAATTTCCTCAACCACTCGTGTGGAAGCAAGTTTGACATTCTCACCATTTTCTGGGCACAGAAGTTTGCCATGAGTTCCCGGTTTGGCTTCTTGCTGTCGATTCTATCTTCACGGCCTTTAGATTTGCTCTTCCCCACAAGTGGGAATATACCCTGTGCGTCCATCTATCAAAATGCATAATTTTAAAGACCTTTATAATGTCACACTTGCAGGGGATATTTCACAGGGCCTCGCTTTGGTGACTGATCTGAAAGACGGTGTTGCATTCCCTCAGTACCGCACTGGGGTGCTAACCGTTTGCTTGATTATTTGAAAAAAAAACAATATGCAAGGTAATGGGGAGAAGGCGAGGAGAATGGCTCATTCAGAGAGCTGGTGCAGACACAATGGGCTGAATGGACTCCCTTCAGCTGCTGTAACAATTTAATGATTCTGACTGCAGTCAGAACATGGCGTCATGGGACAAAGGACTCCACAGAGAAGCCTGGCATAGGAAGTCAATTGTTTGAGAAGAGTGAAATCTCAAATGTTTCAACCCAGAGCGTGAGAGTGTTGTCAACTAAGTTACAGCTGAACTTGTTTTCTGGAGTTGCAAATTTGGTAATAATTGGGCGGGAGTCTCCACGTAACCTACCGTGTGTTTCGCCTGCCATTGGCCGGTGGTGGGATATTCTAGTCCCGCCCAACATCAACGGGTTCCCGTTGAATGTACCCCTCGCTGTCATGAAACGGCAGGCGGAGTTGCGCCGCCGACAGGGCTGGAAGATCCCACTGGTGGGAACAGTCAGAAAATTCCAGCCTATGTGTTAAGACCATAAGACATAGGAGTAGAGTTAGGCCACTCGGCCCATCAAGACTGCTCCAACATCCAATCATGGCTGATATGTTTTTCATCCTCATTCTCCTGCCTTCTCTCCATAACCCCTGATCCCCTTATTAATCAAGAACCTATGTCTTAAAGACACTCAGTGAATTGGCCTCCATAGCCTTCTGTGGCAAAGCGTTCCACAGATTCACTTCTCTCTGTCTGAAGGAATTCTCTGTTTTAAAGAATCGTCCCTTTAGCCCGAGATTGTGTCCTCTGGTTCTAGTTTTTCCCACAAGTGGAAACATCCTCTCCACGTCCACTCTATCCAGGCCTCGCAGTATCCTATGAGTTGCAATAAGATCCTCCATCATCCTTCTAAACTCCAACGAGTATAGACACCTAATCCTCAACTGCTCCTCATACGACAAGCTCTTCATTCCAGGGATCATTCTGGTGAACCTCCTCTGGACCTTTTCCAAGGCCAGTACATCCTTCCTTAGATACGGGGACCAAAACTGCTCACAATACTCCAAATGGGGTCTGACCAGAGCCTTATACAGCCTCAGAAGCACATCCCTACTCTCATATTCTAGCCCTCTCGACATGAATGCTAACATTGCATTTGCCCTCCTAACTGCCGACTGAACCTGCATGTTAACCTTAAGAGGACTAGGACTCCTAAGTCCTTTTATTCGTCTGATTTCCTCAGCATTTCCCAATTTAGAAATTAGCATATGCCTCCATTCTTCCTACGAAAGTGCATAATCTCACAGTTTTCCACATTGTATTCCATCTGTCACTTCATTGCCCAACTCCTAGCCTGTCCAACTCCTTCTCACGCCCCCCCTGCTTCCTTAATACTACCTGTTTCTCTGCACATCTTTGTATCATCTGCAAACTTAGCCACAGTGCCTTCAGTTCCTTCCTCCAGATCATTAATGTATATTGTCATGGGAGTGCACCTTTAAGAAATGGTTGTTTATCAAATAGCTGCAATGATGTCATTGCGTGGGTGGAGCTAGAATGTGATTCTGTCTTTTACTTTTGTTTTGAGCTGGGAGCTGCAGTGTGTCTTAGTTTTGTATTCAGTTGCATTCAAACCAAGCAAATTTGTGTATTGATCTCTCTCTCTGCAATCTAAAGAATGTCTTCAGATCACTTGATGATTTCCAAATAGTACCTGTTTCTGTAGAGAATACAGTGCAGAAGGAGGCCATTTGGCCCATCGAGTCTGCACCGCCCCACTTAAACCGTCACATCCACCCTATCCCCATAACCCAATAATCCCTCCTAACCTTTTTGGTCACTAAGGGCAATTTATCACCGCCAATCCACCTAACCTGCGCGTCTTTGGACTGTGGGAGGAAACCGGAGCACCCAGAGGAAACCCACGCAGACACAGGGAGAACGTGCAGACTCCTCACAGACAGTGACCCAGCAGGGAATCGAACCTGGGACCCTGGCGCTGTGAAGCCACAGTGCTATCCACTTGTGCTACCGTGCTGCCAAAGGCTCTTGACTTATTTAACAGTCTCCTATGCGGCACCTTGTCAAAGGCCTTCTGGAAATCTAAATAAATCATGTCCACTCGTTCTCGTTTGTCTAACTTCCTTGTTACCTCCTCAAAGAATTTTATCAGATTTGTCAGATATGACCTCCCTTTGACAAAGCCGTGCTGACTCAGTCCTATTTTACCATGCACTTCCAAGTACTTTGCGATCTCATCTTTAATACTGAACTCAAAATGTTACCAATGACCAAAGTCAGGCTAACCGGCCTATAATTTCTTGTCTTCTCACTCCCTCCCTTCTTAAACAGGGATGAGACATTTGCCTTCTTGCCTCCAGTGATTCCTGAAAGATCACCCCCAATGTCTCCACAATCTCTTCAGCTATCTCCTTTAGAACCCTGGGGTGTAGTCCATCTGGTCCAGGTGATTTATCCACCTTCACAAGTTGAAGTGGTGTAATTTAGCCAGTATTCCACTGGAGTGGTATATACATTGGATTGTTGAAGTTAGCATGTATTGTGCTGGAGCGGTGAATCTTGCATTCTATTGGTATGAAACGTTGAATGCACATTTCCCTGTCGTGGCGAATCATCCCTGTATTGTACTGCAGAACATTTCAATGAGATCACCTGTCATTCTTTCAAGTTCCTGGGATGATAATCCCTCTCTCCTCAATCTCTCCTCATGGGACAGCCATCTCAGGAATCAATCCAGTGAATTTATGTTGAATGGTCTCCGAGGCTGGAGCATTCTTCCTTCACGAAGGAGAACATCACTGTTCGCCATACTGCGGCTGTGATCTCAGCCCCTTTATAACTGCGGTAGGATTCCCTCGTTTCCACGCTGTTATGTTCAACTCCCTTGGAATGATATATGGAAAAATACTTGGGAAAAATGTTAATTGGAAATATTTGGAAAAATACCATTTGCTTTCCTAATTACTTGCTGCACCTGCACGTTACTACAGTCCTGGAGTGATGAATTTATCTTCTATTGTATTGGAATGGTTATTATACTATGAAAAATGAAAATGAAAATTGCTTATTGTCACGAGTAGGCTTCAATGAAGTTACTGTGAAAAGCCCCTAGTCGCCACATTCTGGCGCCTGTTCGGGGAGGCTGTTACGGGAATCGAACCGTGCTGCTGGCCTGCTTTCCAAGCCAGCTATTTAGCCCAGTGTGCTAAACAGCCCCTTTGTTCTGTGCTGTTCTGTGGTAGTCAATTTGAATGGATTGTGCTGGAGGCCTTAATTTCTTGATCTTTTATTGTTCTTGGGTGTTGAATTTCATTCAATTATTTGAGTTTGGCATGGATTGTGCTGGAGTAGTCAATTTGTTCTGTTAACTGGAATTGTTCACTTGCCTGTTCCACTGGGTGATGAATTTAGATTTATTGAAAAAAAAAATGAAAATCACTTATTGTCACAAGTAGGCTTCAAATGAAGTTACTGTGAAAAGCCCCGAGTCGCCACATTCCAGCGCCTAGTATGGGAATTGAACCGTGCTGCTGGCCTGCCTTGGTCGGCTTTCAAAGTCAGTGATTTAGCCCTGTGTGCTAAACCAGTCCCACGCTGGGTTACACTGGATTGCACTGGATTACTGAATTTATTTATACTTTACTGGAATGGTAAATTTACCCCTTTGTACTGGAGAGAGAGGGAGGCCCCAAGGAACATAAATGCAGCGCTGGTGCAGAGGGAGCGACGGAGAGCATCGCAGGAGGCCCCAGGAACATAAATACTGCCTTGGCACAGAGGGAGCGAAGGAAAGTATTGCAAAACATACAGGCGGGATTTTCCCACCAACCCGCCCCGTGTTTTTCAGCAGTGTGATGTACCGGTCCCCCCATAGTCAGCATGATTTCCCATTGACAGCAGTACCTCGCCGTCGGGAAAACCGGAATTTCCTGCCGGCGTAAACAACCGGTAAATCCCGCCCACAAAGGGAGAAAGGCTGAGGATATGATGTGACAACCGGCATAAAGGGTGGAGATTGAGGAATTACAGGTAAGTATTTAGGATTAATATTTAGGTTAAGTGTCTGAGGGGATAATTTAATTAGGCGGAGAACTCTAAGCCTAAAGATATCCAAAATTGAATTAAGGGAGCTTGAACTGCAAGAGCTTATGGGAAGAAATCGAAAGCGGGAATTCAAGAAATACTAAAGTAAGATATATAATTATTACATGAGCCTTATAAGCCCACAGTAAATAGAACCATGAGCCAGCTCACGGGACTGTCAGCAATTCCTCTGGTATGTATGTGAATTCCAGGACACTACATGTGTCCGAGACCATCACGTGTGCAGGAAATACTCAAACCTGAGCTCCAGGTTCCTTGAGGAGTGACAAAGGTCGCTTCAGGGAAAGCAGGAATCTTGAGAGTTTCCTGCAGGCGGCCTTCCCTCAGCCACAGAGAGCTCAGACAGGAAGTGGTTGGGATCCAGCAGGACAAGTGATAGGCAGGAGCATAACTCTCACTAACCAGTTCTCAGTACCGAATACCACTGAGGTGATGACATCTCAAAGAAGATTTAAGGTAATTGGTAAAAGAAGTAAATTCGATATAAGGAAAAAATATTATTCACTCAGAAAGTGGTTAGGGTCTGGAATGCATTGCCTGAATGTGGGGTAAGCCGGTTCTATCGAGGCCTTCCAGCAGAGATTAGGTAATTATGTGAAGAGAAACAATGTGCAGGGTTATGGGGAGAAGGCAGGAGAATGGCACTAGCAGAGGGCAGCAGAGCAGAGCTGCTGATTGGCTGTTGCGGGGAAAATTTGCATCAGTGCATTGCGGTCACTGTATCCAGAATGTGCACCTGAGCAAGACACCCTTCGTGTTCAAGTGAAGGCAAGCATCCAGCAGAGGGCAGCAGAGTGGAGCTGCTGATTGGCTGTTGTGGGGAAAATTTGCATCAGTGCATTGCGGTCACTGTATCCAGAACGTGTACCTGAGTAAGACACCCTCCGTGTTCAAGTGAAGGCAAGCATCCAGCAGAGGGCAGCAGAGTGGAGCTGCTGATTGGCTGTTGTGGGGAAAATTTGCATCAGTGAATTGCGGTCACTGTATGTAGAAGGTGGTTTGTGGAGGAGCTGTTGTCAAGTGACAGTTATACCCCAAAAATGTCTTCAGTGTTTCCCGCCCTACCTCCTCCTCTAACCAATCACTTACATTTGGGAGTTTCCAGTTGAATCTGGTCGGAGTGAGGACAGAGTGACTGCTGGGTAAGTACTAAAGATTTAATTTGTTTGCACGGGCCCATTACAGCTGATTGCTGTTCTCGTGTGAGGCGCAGTGGTTGCTTAGTGAGTGCTTGCTGAGAAGGGGAGTAAATTTTTTAAAAACTTATTGTTGGGTGTTGCCAGCTGAATCCGGTCAGAGTGAGGACAGAGTGACTGCTGGATAATTGGTAAAGATTTAAATTGTTTGCGAGGGCCCATAACAGGATGTAGTTACTTTGAAGAATCAAGATAGATGGGTGACAGTGAGAGGGGCTGGGAGGAAGCAGTCAGTGCAGGGATCCTCTGTGGTCATTCCCCTCAGTAACAAGTATACTGCTTTGGATACTGTTGAGGGGGATGACCTACCAGGGGTAAGCCACGGTGAACGGATCTCCAGCACTGAGTCCGTTCCTGTGGCTCAGAAGGGAAGGCGGGAGAGCGGGAGAGCAATAGTTATTGGGGACTCGATAGTTAGAGGGACAGATAGATGGTTCTGTGGCAACGAAAGAGACTCACGGATGGTATGTTGCCTCCTGGGTGCCAGGGTCCGTGACGTCTTGGACCGTGTTTTCAGAATCCTTAAGGGGGAGGGGGAACAGTCACAAGTCGTGGTACACATCGGTACCAATGACATAGGTAAGAGAAGGGACGGGGATTTAAAACAGGAATTTAGGGAGCTAGGGTGGAAGCTGAGAGCCAGGACAAACCATGTTGTCATCTCTGGTTTGTTCCCGGTGCCATGTGCGAGCGAGGTGAAGAACAGGGATAGAGTGCAGATAAACATGTGGCTGCAGGGATGGTGTAGGAGGGAGAGTTTCAGTTAGGTGGGTAATTGGAGCACATTCTGGGGAAGGTGGGACCTGTACAGACAGGGCGGTTTGCATCTGAACTAGAGGGGCACCAATATCCTAGGAGGAAATTTGGTACGGCTCTTCGGGGGGGGGGGGGGGTTTTAAACTAATTTGCAGGGGGATGGGAAACAGACAAAAATCCGGGATAGCTTACAAAAAAAAGGATAGGGAACAGCTGTTCCCGCATTGAAGGATCAGTCATGAGGGGACACAAGTTCAAGATGGTTTACGAGGGATGTGAGGAAATCTTTTGTACCCAGAGGGTGGTGACGGTCTGGAATGCACGACCTGGGAGGTGGTAGAGACAGGTTGCCTGTTATCCTTGAAAAAGTACCTGGCATGTCACAACAGCACGGTAGCACAGTGGTCAGCACAGTTGCTTCACAGCTCCAGGGTCCCAGGTTTGATTCCGGCTTGGGTCACTGTGTGGAGTCTGCACGTTCTCCCTGTGTTTGCGTGGCTTTCCTCCGGGTGCTCCGGTTCCTCCCACAGTCCAAAGATGTGCAGGTTAGGTGGATTAGTCATACTAAATTTCCCTCAGTGTCCAAAAAGGTTGGGTGGGGTTGCTGGGTTACGGGGATAGGGCGGATGTGTGGGCTTGGGTTGGGTGCTCTTTCCAAGGGTCGGTGCAGACATGATGGGCAGAATGGCACTGTAAAGTCTATGATTCCACGAACATTCAAGGCTATAGACCAAATGCGGGCAAATGGGATTAAGAAGGTAGATCAAGTATTATTCATGTGTACATGCAGACTTGATGGGCCAAAGGGCCTCTTCTGCATTGTATTTTCTTTGATTCTGTGGAAAACCTTGTTAAAATGCATGTAGACGACGACATCAAAGATGGTACCTCCTTGTTACTGCCTCAAAAACGTTCTACCTTGTTGATCCTAATATAGGTTGTGACAGGAGTGTAAAGGGTAAAAATGGCGAAGAATTCCTGAAATCATTCTTGATTTTCAAGCTTAACTAGAAAAGAATCGATGCAGAATCTAGTTCTGGAGAAAGAAATGCGGCAAGTGGAGAATGATTCAGTGAGAGAGTATTTGGGGATCCGTGATCACAATATCATTAGGTTTTGAATAGAATCATAGAGTCAAAGAGTTTTGCAGCACTAAAGGAGGCCCTTCGGCCCATCTTGTCATCACCGGCCATCAAGAACCTGGCCGGGATTCTCCCCTACCAGGCGGGGCGGGGGGTCCTGGCGTGTTGGAGTGGCGTGAACCACTCCGGCGTCGGGCCACCCCAAAGGTGCGGAAGTCTCCACACCTTTAGGAGCCAAGCCCTCACATTGAGGGGCTAGGCCCGCGCCGGAGTGGTCCCCGCTCCGCCGGCTGGCGTGAACGGCCTTTGGCGCCACGCCAACCGGGGCCGAAAGGACTTCGCCGGCCGGCGTAAGTCCGCGCATGCGCCAGAGCATCAGTCACTGCTGACGTCATCCCGGCGCATGCACAGGGGAGGGGGTCTCATCCGCTTGCGATGAGACCCTCTCCGCATCCGATCGTGGGCCAGGCCACCGTGGGGGCATCCCCCAGAGTCAGATCGCCCTGCGCCCCCCCTCCACAGGACCCTGGAGCCCGCCCATGCTGCCAATTCCGCCGGTCAGGTAGGTGGTTTAATCCACGCCGCGGAAGAGGCTTGTCAGTGGCGGGACTTCGGCCCATTGTGGGCTGGAGAATCGCCGCGGGAGGCCCGCCGAATCTCGGGTGAGAATTTGGGACACGGTGGGGCGGGATTGACGCTGGCCCCGGATGATTCTCTGACCCGGCGGGGGGTCGGAGAATCCCGCCCCCTGTCTCTTCTAATCACATTTTCCAGCATTGGTCCGTAGCTAAGGTGTTTCAAGTGCTCATCTAAATGCTTCTTAATAGTTACAACCATTACTGGAGAGATAGTTACAAGAAACCATGAAGAACTATCATGTAAAATGTCTTAGCTGAAGGAAGGCTGATTTCAGTGACTTGAACAAGAATCTGGCTCAGTTAGACTTGAATCAAAAATTGGTCAGTAAAACATTGTTGAGCATTGGGAGGCTTTCAAAGAAGGGATGTGGTACAGAGTAGGTAGTTTCCCAAGAGGGAGAAAAGAGGGACCAAAGAAATGGGACGCTCTTGAGAAGTGTTCAGTTCGTAATAAAGTAGAGAGCCAAGCTGAATACAGAAAGACAAAATCTAGAAAAGGAAACCAGAGGGGCAAAGAGAGAATCAGAATAAATTGGCGACTAACATGAAAGGGAAGCCAACAGTCTTTTATAAACATATAAATAGTAAAGTTGATTCTGTTCTTTGAAGTAATAGTGACGGATGATGTATATGTGGCCTTTCAAAAGGTGTTTGATAAAGTACCACATAATAAGCTTGTCAGCAAAATTAATGCCCGTGGGATTAAAGAGACGGCAGCAGCATGGATACAAAACTGGCTAACCACAGAAAGCAGAGTAAGGGAGTTGGTGAACAATAGTTTTTCAGAGGATATAGTGATATTATCCAGGGCTTAGTATTGCAGCGTGTTTTAATGATTTGGACTCGGGTAGAGAGAGCACAGCTTCAGAGTTTGCAGGATTTCACAGTGGCACAGTGGTTAGCACTGCTGCCTCACAGTGCCAGAGACCCAGGTTCGATTCTGGCCTTGGGTGACTGTGTGGAGTTGACACGTTCCCCCTGTGACGATGTGGATTTCTTCCGAATGCTCCGGTTTCGTCCCACAGTCTAACGATGTGCAGTTTAGGTGGATTGGCCATACGCAATTGCCCCTTCGTGTCCAAAGATATGCAGGTTAGATGGGGTTATGGGGATAGGGCGGGGGAGTGGGTCTAGGTAGGGTGCTCTTTTGGAGGGTCGATGCAGACTTGATGGGTTGAATGGCCTCCTTCTGCACCATAGGGATTCTATTGGATTCGATGACACCAAACTTGAGAATGTCCTGATCGGAGGGCAGAGTAACAGAATTCAGGCGACAAAAACAGGCTGCTGAAATGGGCAAGCACTTGGGCAATGAAATTTAATGCAGAGAAGCTTTGGTTTGGAAAAAGCTGAAGGTAATATAAACAAACAGGGGTAGGTGGTGGTGCAGTGCTATTATCGCTTAACAGTTGACTAGATGGCGTGGGTTCAATTCCCATACTGACTGGGGCTATTCATGAAGGCCCCGGATTCTCAACCTTGCCCCTCGCCTGAGGTGTGGTGACCCTCAGGTTAAATCACCACCAGTCAGCTCTCAAAGGGGAGAGCTTACTCTGGGACTGTGGTGAGATTTACATTTGACCCAGAGACCCAGTGTCATGCTCTGGGCACCAGGGCTCCAATCCCACCACAGCAGATTGGGGAATTTAAACTCAATGAAACATCTGAAAATAAAAGTCTAATGGTGACCATGAAGCCATTGTTAATTGTTGTAAAATCCCAACTGGTTCCTAATGTCCTTTATGGAAGGAAGCATGCCACCATTACCTGGACTGGCTGACAAGCGACTCCAGGCGCAGAGCAATGTGGTTGACTCTTAAATGGCCGAGCAAGCCTCTCAATTGTGTCAAACTGCTACAAATGAAACAAAAAGGAAATAACCTGGATGGACCACCCAGCATTGAAACATCGACAAACCCAGCCTTGTCGACCCTGCTGAGTCCTCCTTACTATCATCTGGGTGCTTGTGTCAAAGTTGGGAGAGCTGTCTCACAGACTAGTTAAGCAACAGCCTGACATAGTCATACTCACGGAATTATACCTTACAGACAGTATCCCAGACACCACTATCACCATTCCTGGGTATTTATTGTCCCACCGACAGGACAGACCCAGCAGAGGAGCCGGCACAATGCTATACAGTCAGGAGTGAGTTGCCCTCAGAGTCTTCAACATCAACTCTGAACCCCATCAAGTCTCATGGCTTCAGGTCAAAGACGGGTAAGGTAACCTCCTACTGATTACCACATGCTGATTACCACAGAGCATTCTTTCTCAAACGATGAATCAGTGCTCCTCCATGTTGAACACCACTTGAAGAAAGCACTGAGGCTTGCAAAGGCACAGGATGTACTCTCGATAGAACCACCATAGAATGAGCTGTCTGTGTCCTAAAGGACATACCTGCTGGACCAGGTCTGTGACAGGTGGTGAGGGAACCAACAAGAGGGGAAAAAACCTATTAGACCTCATCCTCACCAAACTGCCTGCTGCAGATGCATCTGTCCAGTATCAGTATGAATGACCAACCCACAGTTCTTGTGGAGACAAAGTCTCATCTTCACATTGAGGATGTCCACTATTGTGTTATGTTGCCCTACCATCATGTTAAAAGGGATAGATTTTGAACAGAATTGGCAACTCAAAAGTGGGCAACCATGACGTGCTGTGGGCTATCAGCAGCAGCAGAATTATATTCAACCACAATCTGCAACTTCATGGCCCGGCATATCCCCCTCTCTACCATTACCACCAAGTCAGGGGATCAACCTTGGTTCAATGAAGAGTGCAGGTGCGCATGTCAGGACCAAGACCAGGCATATCGAGAAATGAGGTGCCAGCCTGCTGAAGCTACAACACCTGCATGCCAAACAGCATAAACAGTAAATAATAGACAGAGATAAGCGATCCCACAACCAAAGGATCAGATCTGAGCTCTGCAGTCCTGCCACACCCAGCTGTGAATGGTGGTGGACAATTAAACAACTCACTGGAGGAGGAGGCTCCACAAATAGCCCCACCTTGATGATGGAGGAGCGCAGCACATCTGTGTAAAAGACGAGGCCGAAGCCTTTGCAACAATCTTCAGCCAGAAGTGCTGAGTGGATAATCCACCTCCGGAGGTCCCCTGCATCACAGATGTCAGTCTTCAGCCAATTTGATTCACTCCGCGTGATATCAAGAAACTGCTGAAGGCACTGGAAACTGCAAAGGCTATGGGCCCTGACAATATCCCAGCAATAGTACTGAAGACTTACCCCAGAACTTACCGCCCCCCTAGCCAAGCTATACCAGCACAGCTACAACACTGGCATCTACCCTGCCATGTGGATAATTGCCCAGCTATGTCCTGCACACAAGAAACAGGATAGATACAACTCAACGAATTACCACCCCATCAGTTTACTCTCGATCAGCATTAAAGTGATGCAAGGGGTCATCAACAGAATGCCAGAGAGTGACTGCCCTTGACATCACGGCAGAGTTTGACTGAGTATGGCATCAAGGAGCCCTAGCAAAAATCAGGGGGGAGACTCTCCGCTGGTTGGAGTCATACCAGGCACAAAGGAAGAAGGTGAGGTCGTTGGACGTCAATCATCTCAGCTCCAGGACATCACTGCAGGATTTCCTTAAGGTAGTGTTCACGGCCCAACCATCTTCTGCTGCTTCATCAATGACCTTCCTTCCATCATAAGGTCAGACGTGGGGATGTTTGCGGATGACTACACAATGATCAGCACAATTCATGACTCCTCAGATAATGAAGCAGCCCATGTACAAATGCAGGAAAATATCCAGGTTTGGGCTGACAAATGGCAAGTAACATTCACGCTATACAAGTGCCAGACAATGAACATCTCCAATAAGAGAGGATTGAACCATCGCCCCTTGACATTCAATGGCATTACCATCGCTGAATTCCCCCATCCTGGGGGTTACCATTCACCATTGCAGTTTGAGGCGGGATGTTGTTATACCTTCCTGATGATTCCGATTCTGCTTTGTAGCTGCAGTAGTTCTGGGAGGACCACACTCAGGGGTCATTGGTCAAGGACTCAGTAGAGTCCTGGGCTCCAACATCCCTCTGATTGTATCACTGGGATTTTCCTTCCCCCATCTTCTGTGAACCATCTGGCTTGAGGTGCTCACCAGTTAATGACCCAGAAGCCTGTCTATGACTTATTCCCATTGAGATGTGGGTATCTGCGCTGGTGGACCGTATGGGTGACAGGTATGATGCCCCTTTAATGCTAATCTCTGAGATATCTCCCTCGGAGCTGTTCTGGTCTGTGATGTCCAGGGGCTGCAAGGATAGTCCAGGGTGGTCTGCTGATTGACCTGCAATGGTAAGGAGATGGCAGCAGTACAGGGCAGGGGAACACTGATAGGAGAAAGGCCATCACATGAGTCTCGGGCTATGGATTATTACAATCCTGGACCTGGCCCCAACAGTGGCTTGGATACTGGACAGAAACCCCAATATTTAATTTTAATTTTATAGTACTGTGAGGAAAGGAAACCTCGCTCCAAGAGAGATTTCGTGAAGAAATCGGGATATAGTATATTAAAACAAACTTTATGACTAACAGAGTATTAAAATATCTTTAACATCACATGGGAAAATGTCTGGATACTCCACTTTGTGAGAGAGAGATCTTTTGAGACTGCTTTAAGAAAGAGGACTAACACCCTGTCAGAAAGTATATTGGCTGGGTTTTTCTGATCCCGCGCGGGGTCGTAGAATCGCCGGTGGGGGGGGGGGGGGGGGGGGGGGGGGCCGCCGAGTCTCAGGCGACCGGAGAATCAGTGCCAATTGTACCAGCACGGTCGCGGCAGCGCCAGTCGAGGGCCATTGAATGCGGCCCCCCCCCCCCCCCCCCCCGGCGATTCTCCGCACTCGACGAGCTGAGTTCCGCCAAGTCCCGCTGTTTACGTATGATCCTACCTGGCGGGACCTCATTGTTCTGGCTGCAGGGCCGTCCTGGTGGGGGGGGCGGGGTAGCCAACTCTGGGGAGGGCCTCCACGGTGGCCAGTCTCGCGATCGGGGGCAACCGATAGGCAGGCGGGCTCATTCTGGGGGGCGCCTATGTTCCTCCATGCTGGGCCCCTGTCGGGCTCCATCATTCTGCCTGGGGGTCGGCGCGGTGACAGCTGTGGCGCGCATGCGCAGACCCGCGCCGGATGTGGCGGGCTGGCATTCGGCTCCTGAGTGCTGTGTGCTGTTCTAGCCCCCCTAGGAAGTGGTGATGGCCTGAGCGTGGAGGCCCTTTCATGCCGGCGTCGCTCACACTGGCTTTGACGCCGGCGTCAACACATCATCTCTGGCTGTATTTCTTCAGAAACTGCTTCTCAGTTTGCCTTCCACTCACAGACTAAAACTGAACCTCAACAACTGACTGCTTCAGCCCTTGGCTACCCCCATTCACTCCATCACCTCACTAAACTGAACACAATGTCTCTAAACAACTACTCTGCAGGGGACCCCCTTACATGAACTGAAAGCCCATTCGTCCAAGCTTTTACGGTGTTTCAATTGCACTTCTGGCTCTCAAAGGTCCAGATGTCTTGCAAACCAGGATTTTTAAAAACACGACTGCAGCAGTCACACACACACCCTGACTGCAACAAATACCTGTAATATAGTGGGCGGGAGTCTGTCAGCCCACACCAGGTCGGAGAATCGCTGAGTCTGGTGCGAATCGCGCGACGCTGTCCCATCGCCGGCCCACCAATTTTCCGGTGAGCAGAGAATTGGCGCCATTGGTGCCGGCGTAGTCGGCGCGGCGCTGGAGAGCCCCCCCCCCCCCCCCCCCCCCCCCCCCGGGCAATTCTCCGCCTGGGATGGGCTGACCGGCCGTATAAAAGAATCAGAGCCCGCCGGCGCCGTTCACATCTGGTCTTACCCGGCGGGACCTCGCCATGCATCCATCGGTGGGTGGCCTGGTTGGAGGGGGGGAAGAGGGGGTCCGAACCCAGGGGGCGGGGCTCCGCTGTGGATTGTCGTGCGATCAGGACCTGCCGATCGGCGGGCCGGCCTCTCGGGCTGGGGCCTCTTTTGCTTCGTGCCGGCCCCTTTAGCCCTACGCCATGTTGCGTCGGGGTCGGCGGGGAGAAGGAAGCCACCGCGCATGCGCGCAATCGCGCCAGTTGCAGCGCGCATTCGAAGTCCCGCGGCGCCCATTTGAGGCCGGTATCGGCAGCTGGAGTGGCGTGGGTTGCTCCAGTGCCGTGCTGGCCTCCTGTAGGGCTCAGAATCGCTGCTCCTGGGGAGGGGCCTGTTGACGCCGCCATAAAACACGACGCCGTTTACGAGGGCATCAACACTTAGCCTCAGGATCAGAGAATCCTGCCCAGTGTCTCTGAGATTCCAACATTCTTCACAGGCTGCATATTTGTCCCCCACCTCCCCCTCTGCAGAGGTGTGGTCCTGCTCCTTGCTGGCAACCTCCAGGGCCTGTTCCTCGAGTGAGGATTGGGACTTGAGCTCCGGAATCACTCCGGTTGGCTGCGCTCACTCACGCTCCTTTGTGCTCGGATTTGACCTGCAGTGAGACAGATGGGAAGAGCCATGCATCATCAGATGGGGTTGGTCACTTTTCTGACTGGATGAATGCTTGATTGAGGGTAGAGGGTGTCCTGTCTCTGCTCGATCCCATCCAGGAGCCTGCTGAGGGCTCCCTCGGTAAAATGTGGTGCAGTCTTTCTGGCCGCCATCTGCCCAATTGGACTTGGAAGGAGTGCTGGGGAGATGTTTAAATGGTTCACCCCACTGACTGCAGAGATTAAGTTGTGGGGAGGGGGGGGCGGGGGGGGGGGGGGGGGGGGGGGGGGGTGAATCAGAGGCGGGCTGTCACCGGTAAGGTGTGAAACTCGGAAAAATAATTTTTCGCCCTCAAGAGGGTGAACATACGGTGATTTTCTCGCCGGCGGTGCCTGCAGGATCCCCTCCAGTTTTCTTGCCGACACCGACGCACAGAGAAAAATTGGAAAATCTGCCCACAGTGTGACACCGAAGAGCAGGGAGAATTGACTTCCTGCTGTGCTGCATCATTGCAAAAGTCTATTAATGAGGAATTACAAACAATCTCCTGCAATGGAGAATTAACCTTTTGTGTCGTACCAGAATGGTTAATGTAGCAACGCTATACTGGAGTGGTAACTTTACCCAGAATTGTATTGGAGGGGGAATTTGCTTATACTGCACGGGAATGGTGGATTCAGGTTAAATTCAACTTAAATTCAGGCCAGAATTCAACTTAAATTCACCACCTCAGTGAAACACTGTGGTCAGAATTTTCTGGCTGTTTCTGGCAGCGGAACCTTCCGGCCCCGCTGATGGATTAAACCGCCTCCTCGGGTTTCCAGGCAACGGGGTTGCATTCAACCCTGTTGACAATGGCGGGACTAGAAGATTGCGATGACCGTCAATGGCAGGGTGCCTTCACCGCTGTGAAGCTCTCCACACGATGCACGGAAAATCCCCCCCGTCATCGAGGCAGTAAATTTAACATCAATTGTTCTGGAGCGGTGACTTAGTCACCTCACTTTCACTCAAATCCACTAACTCCGCTTCCAATTCATTTTACACTTGCAACTGAGAGGTGGGCACCACTGGCAGGACAGCACCTGTTGCCCTTGGTTACCTTGTGGGCCATGAGGAGTCAACCGCCTAGTGAAGGATTAACATAACTGAGTTGAGTGAAGAAGCTTCACGCTCTGGAATACATTAACAAAAAGGTTGGTGTTGTGTCACAATCCTACATCTTTCATGGCCATTTTCTGGTGTTCGTGCACACGTTCAGGTGGATGTCTTACCATGATGGGGGTGAACGCATGGAATGTTCATTGCCAGTCCAGTGCCATGCCTTCCAGGAGGCTCTATGACCAATTCATTTGCTTTTGTTGAGAGGTGCGACAAAATGGTTCGCTTCATTCAAGTTGAAGAAGTCGCAATCCTACTTTGGTGGCAATTGGGTAACTGGGGGCAGCATGGTAGCACAGTGGTTATCACTATGGCTTCACCGTGCCAGGGTCCCAGGTTCGAGTTCCAGTTTGGGTCACTATCTGTGTGGAGTCTGCATGTTCTCCCCATGTCTGCGTAGGTTTTCTCCGGGTGCTCCGGTTTTCTCCTACAAGTCCCGAAAGACGTGCTGTTAGGTAATTTGGACATTCTGAATTCTCCCTCTGTGTATCCGAACAGGCGCCGGAATGTGGCGACTAGGGGCTTTTCACAGTAACTTAATTGCAGTGTTAATGCAAGCCTACTTGTGACATTAATAAAGATTAAATTATTAGAACATAATCCTTTTTTTTCTCCCCATTTTAAAGGTATTTCTTGATGTATTTAAGAGCAGTAACCTTGTGCAGCTTCATTAATACAACTGAAAATGGATTTGTCAACAAAATAAATGTTTCCAATAAGGATACCCAATCCTTTCTCAGTGTGTGATGTCATGGGAGTGCACCTTTAAGAAATGTGTGTTTATCAAATAGCTGCAGTGATGTCATTGTGTGGGTGGAGTTGGGTTGAGTCTCGGGCTTTTACTTTTGTTTTGAGCTGGAAGCTGTTCGTGACTTTATGTTTTACTTTAGCTTTAGGCAGTTGAAAGCTGAATTCAGACGAGCAAGGTTCATTTTGTCTCTCTCTCTGTATGTTAAAAGGTGTCCAGATCACTTGATAATTTAAAAGTGATAACTGTCTTGTGTAAGAATTTATACCTACTGCTTTGTTAAAAGGGGATTTGGCCGATGGATGTTGTTAGAAAAGTTATTAAGGGTTACATATCGAGTACTGTATTTGTGGTGGGGTAATTGTGTTGGTAGTTGATAAAATGTTCACAGTGTATTTTTAAAATATTAACTGAATTCATAGAATAAACATTGGTTTGTTTAAAAATACTTAAGGTCTCTGTTGCATAACACCTGGAAAGTGGGCTCTTGTGCTCCTCATAACCAAAATCCGTTAAAAGTTGTGGGTCAGGTAAGCTCCATGAGATACTTTGGAGTTTTCTTAATCCTGGCCCATAACAGTGATTTAATATGAATTCACTGAAAACAATTATAAAATGCTCCAGTATGGATTGTTTTTTTTTAGGTTTCATTGATGTACAATAGTCAGTTTCAACATCTTTTGATATGGAAAGATATTTAAAAGCGTGATCTTTTATAGTGTTCAGAGATATTTTCCCTCTGGGTTGCTGGCAATAGGTAATGAGTACAATTTGATAGGGCAGCACGGTGGCACAGTGGTTAGCATTGCTGCCTACGGCGCTGAGGACCCGGGTTCGAATCCCGGCCCTGGGTCACTGTCCGTGTGGAGTTTGCACATTCTCCCCGTGTCTGCGTGGGTTTCACCCCCACAACCCAAAGATGTGCAGGATAGGTAGATTGGCCATTCTAAATTGCCCCTTAATTGGAAAAAATAATTGGGTACTCTAAATTTAAATTTTTTTTTTTTAAATGAGTACGATTTGATTTAAAGAGTGTTTTCACAACAACCATTGACGGAATCCTGCAATATTGACCTGATGGCATGATCGTAGCACGGTAGCATTGTGGATAGCACAATCGCTTCACAGCTCCAGGGTCCCAGGTTCGATTTCAGCTTGGGTCACTGTCTGTGGGGAGTCTGCACATCCTCCCCGTGTGTGCGTGGGTTTCCTCCGGGTGCTCCGGTTTCCTCCCACAGTCCAAAGATGTGCAGGTTAGGTGAATTGGCCATGATAAATTGCCCTTAGTGTCCAAAATTGCCCTTAGTGTTGGGTGGGGTTACTGGGTTATGAGGACGGGGTGGAGGTGTTGACCTTGGGTAGGGTGCTCTTTCCAAGAGCCGGTGCAGACTCATTGGGCCGAATGGCCTCCTTCTGCACTGTAAATTCTATGATAACCCGGAGGTCATGATTTGAAGTGGCTAGTTTCCCTGGCAGAGCCTGACCCAGGGACTTTAAACAATGGGGAGATGGTGAAAATCAGCACGGTAGAGTGGACCTGGGGCTTTTCAGGATCTTTTGTGCTGGTTCAGCCAATCCCATCCAGATCACAATACCATAGCAAGCAGAAACCTGGAGAAACACAACCCTGTTGTACGGAAAAGTCGTTCCTGCAGAATAATTTTACTTCAATACAGTTAGGAAAATTTGAGGTGATCTAGGTTTTTTTTTGATATTACGGGATGTGGGCATCGCTGGCTCAGCCACCATTTATTGCCCATCCCTAGTTGCTCCTCAGAAGGTGGTGGGGAGTTGCCTTCTTGAATCGCTGCAGTCCTTGAGATGTAGGTGCACACATTGTGCTGTTAGGGAGGGAGTTCCAGGATGTTCCCCCAGCGACAGTGAAGGAACGGCGATATATTTCCAAGTCAGGGTGGTGAGTGACTTGGAGGGGAACTTCCAGGTGGTGATGTTCCCAGGAATCTGCTGCTCTTGTCCTTCTAGATTGTCGTGGTCGTGGGTTTGGAAGGTGCTTGGTGAGTTACTGCAGAGTATCTTGTCGATGCTACACACGGCTGACAGTGTTCGTCGGTGGTGGAGGGTTTGAATGTTTGTGAAAGGGGTCACAATCAAGCTGGATGGTGTTGAGCTTCTTGAATGATTATTATTTTAAAAAGCAACCGCTTTATTAGTGCTCCTTTAGGGAAGAGAATCTGCCATCTTTACCTTATCTGGTCATGTTGACTCCCAACTGCCCTCTGAAATGGCCGAGTTCGCCCTTCGGTTCAAGGACAACATGGGGATGGACAACCAATGCCAGCCGGTGATACCCCACTATTCTGTGAAATAATATGCATCTATATAGAATTTTTCACCACCTCTAGATATCCCAAACCATTTCACAACCAATTAAACACTTTTTGCAGTGCCGTGCATATAGTATTGCATCCAAAGATGGAGCCTTGTATTAACATCTCAATAAGAAGTATTCAGAGTTTCGACACGGCAAGGGAGCTCCAGCATAGCAGAGGAAGTGCTTAAAGGACACCCTCAAAGTCTCCTTGAAAATGAGCAGCATCCCCAGCGATACCTGGGAATCCCTGACCCAACGCCGCTCGAAGTGAAGGTAAAGCATCCGGGAAGGAGTTGAACATCTCGATTTTCACCGCCGAGAGCAAGCTGAATCCAAATGGTGACAGCAAACGGAGCGAGCGGCAACCCGGGAACTCCACCCACCCGCTTCTCGAACCGCCGTCCGCCCCACCTGTGATGGGGGCTGTAGGTCGCGCATTGGATTCCTCAGTCACCTGAGAACTCATTTTTAATGTGGAAGCAAATCACCCTGGACTCCGAGGGACTGCCTCAGAAGAAGTTGGTGTCTCAGCATTAGAGCGTCAGTCTAAATTAACTTTTTAAGAAGTCTTACCACACCAGGTTAAAGTCCAACAGATTTGTTTCAAGTCACTGGCTTTCGGAGCACAGCTCCTTCCTCATTCAGCTGAGGAAGGAGCAGTGCTCTGAAAGCTAGTGATTTGAAACAAACCTGTTGGACTTTAACCTGGTGTGGTAAGACGTCTCACTGTGCTGACCCCAGTCCATGTCATAAATTAACTTCAGAGTGGGATTTGAACCCATGACCATTCAACTCTGGGGTAATAGTGCTCCCCACTGAACCACCACTGGATCTGTTCCACCCTGCGGCAAGCAGCTTTTGGAAGAGTTGATCCTGTGCAGACACTGAACAGGTTAATTCCTGCTTGCAAGTGATGGAGTCAGTGAATCTCATCAAACAGAAAAAAGTGGTAGCAATACAATATGTATTCCGATTCTGATCTGGTGTCTGATGGAGACTTTGCTCTCAGGAGAGCAAGAGAGTGAAGGATTAAAAGGCTTAATCTGCTATTAGCATAGAGAAATCCTATAACTGGTTTGCCTGCCATATCGATGATATGTGAGATGTCTGTTATGTACCACCGGGAATGAGCAATGAAACATCACAGGGTGGTGGGGGGAGGGAGGTTGTTGGCCGAGTCAAAGATTCGCCACAGGTTTAATGCCACACATCAGCAAGGGTTCTTCACGTTGAGAATCGTCGGTGAGTGAGCTATTTTCTGCATCCGTGCATTGTTGGAAAATGGCCGTCAGTGATGGTCACCTCGAAAATATGACCTCTGCCCTCTCCCCCATCACTATTTTTTTTCCTTGTGGGCAAACGTTAGGTTGTCTGCGCCATAGTATTTGCCGGTAGTCCGACAGCAACCGTTGGAGACTGGGGGGTGGGTGGGGGGGTTGAGGCTCTTCTTCCTGCTGCTGCTCATTTCCCTATGTCTCTTCCCTCACGGTACACTGGTGGTCATCTCGAGGTTTGGTTAACCAAAGAGGGCCTTCTGCCGCCTGTAACAAAATTGGATAAACCGGTACTGCAAAGAGTGAAGTCAATTCAGAGCTGAAGACTTGGTCGAGTCTGTTGACTCGTGGGCCTCTTGGGATCATACTGTTCCATGCAGTTGATGAAAGAGGTTGTCTCGACATCTTCTCCCATTTTAAAAATGCTAAGGGCAGCACATTCTGCTCAAGAGAGAGAGATCGGTGTGGGACGGCATACATGACTTGATATCTGCTCGTCACCAAACCACGTTGATTCTAGAATCATGCCTATGACTAAAAATCAGATTCCTCCAAACAAAGTGGTGAGCCCGTTGTTCGTATTCAGAGGTCCCTGAGCCGCAGTTCTCTGAGGACCGTATTATTGGGTGCCAATTTGAAGTTGGTGGCGTGACCATTTACTGAGACATCTGCATTCCAAAGAGAGAATCCAGGATCCTTGATCTCACTCAAGCACAGTTGAGGTACTCTTCCTGGTGTGGTATCTCAATCTCATGGACTGTCTTGGGATCCTTCACCAGCCTAGTCGTCTTAGCTTTGCATAACTTTCCAAAGTGTCCCAGGTGGTTGCAGTTGAAACATTGCACACAGATTGCTCTTGCCCGTGAGGTCAATTGGCTCCACAATGCTGATATGGTCCCCCACTCTCTCGTGGTCAGCTTGGGTATTGCTTTCCTTAACCTGGAGTCACATCTGCGCCTTTATTCCTTGACTCTCTGGAGAGTTGTGATAGCTCTGCACTGTGCTGCGCTTATGCCCCGTGAAACGAATTGGTGCTTTTTGCGGATTTCACACGGTCTGACTATTTGGATGGCCTTTTCGACAGATCTTCCTTGGCCTGCAGTAAATCTGAAAGGGCATCATCAGCCACTTCTGTTCCTTACGAGTTCTGACTTAAGGTCACCATCACCACAGCCTTCAGCCAATCTACATACTCTGTTTATAAGAGAGTCCACTGGTTCTCCAGACCTGAATTTCACTCTCTCTCAAGCTGAGTTGCTTTTTAAATTAAGCTCCATATTGAATGATTTTAGAGCTGCATCAAATTTAGCGGAGGATTTGTTCCCTCTTCTCTTCACAGTAATGCTATCGGCTATCAGTCCTTCGGAAAAAAGTAGTGTTTTCACTTGTTCAGCATCCGCCTTTTTATCGAATCCCGAAGCTATCATGTGCTTTGAGAATCTTTTCTGCCATAGGCCCCAGTGTTGTGTTTGGCCTGGCCCTTAGATCAGTTCAAATTGGTCGGGTAATGTTGATTTGTTGTCCATGGTTGGTTTAAAGTTCAGCTGAGTACAGCTTTAAATTCTGTGAGGGTTTTAAAGATGGTGTCGCGGGAACCGTTTTTCAGGGTCTTCCTGCGCTTGTTGCATTTTGGCAGGCTCCCGGCGATAGCAGATCTGACCTTTAGTTTTGTGCAATCAACTATACTGGCTGTTTGCAGCGGATTCCTGGCTTTGGTGGAGGAAATGGTTTCATTTTTCTTTACAACGAGCATGACCGCCACATGGTAGAGCGCCAATTCTGAATGCTGCTTTCACACAAACAGACAAATTAGGAGCAAGTGGAGGCCATTCAGCCCCTCAGGCCTGCACCGCCATTCAATAAGATCGTGGCTGATCCAATTGGAACCTCGGCCCAACATTCCTGCCTACGCCCTGGATAAACTTTCACTTCCTTAAAATATTCAAAGTCTCTACTTTCACTGCTGTGCTGTACCTGCCCTAGGAGTGTTGATCGGACAGTGCAGATGGACGTTTCTCTGTTTCTAACCCATGCTATACCTGTCCTGGGACTGTTTGATGGGGACGGTGTAGAGGGAGTTTTACTCTGTATCTAACCCTGTGCTGTACCTGTCTTGAGAGTGTTTGATAGGACAATGTAGAAGGAGCTTTTCTCTGTACCTAACCCTGTGCTGTACCTGTCCTGGAGTGTTTGATGGGGAAAGTGTAGAGGGAGCTTTACTCTGTATCTAACCCCGTGCTGTACCTGTCCTGGGAGTGTTTGATGGGGACAATGTAGAGGGAGCTTTACTCTGTATCTAATCCCGTGCTGTACCTGTCCTGGGTGTGTTTGAAGGGGACAATGTAGAGGGAGCTTTACTCTGTATCTAATCCCGTGCTGTACCTGTCCTGGGAGTTTTTGATGGGGACAATGTAGAGGGAGCTTTACTCTGTATCTAATCCCGTGCTGTACCTGTCCTGGGTGTGTTTGATGGGGCAAGTGTAGAGGGAGCTTTACTCTGTATCTAACCCCGTGCTGTACCTGTCCTGGGAGTGTTTAATCTTTCTTTTGGATGGGATCTTAAAACTAAGGCCCCATTGCCCTTTCAGGGGAACATAAAGCACTATTTCAAAGAAGTGTGGGAGAGTTTTCCCCTGCTGTTCTGGTCAATATTTGTTGCTGAAGGGATTCTGCCCCCGCCAACAGGGTCAATGGAAAGTAAGGGCAGAGAATTTGGGAGGACCAAAATTTGGTTGCTTGAAGTTACAGCAGGATCGTCCAATTCTGCCTGCCATGGTACGTCGGAAATCTTCTTGGAGTCCCGTGTGAGACCGATTTGCATCCTGCTAAGCGGATATAGTCGTCGGCCCGACCAGAATCTCATCCGGGAAAGGCCAAAATCGAGATTAGCGACAAGGGTGAACCAATTTGCAGTTCACCCAGCACGCTCCCAATGGCGAGTTCCAGATTACGCCCAAAAATGGCGAGCATATCTTTAACCAAGATTCAATCTCATTAGTGAGGTCCTGGGATGGATGCCCTAATGGACTGTTGGTCTCTCGCCCTCTCCAGTTCCTTCCAGATTAATAAATGTTTGCTGTTGTGGATCCCGCAGAGACTGCCCTCATGTTCCTGGTGGCAGAAGCCGGAGAAGGCGGCATCAATGGCAACACAGGCTGGAGGCGGCACCCCATGAGCCGCACACCCTAAAACACAGTCGCCCTTCAGGCCGAGAAGGTGTACAGGTGTTGTTGGTCTTTCATAAGAACGTAAGAACTAGGAGCAGGAGTAGACCATCTGGCCCTTCGAGCCTGCTCCATCATTCAATGAGGTCATGGCTGATCTTTTCTGGACTCAGCTCCACTTTCCCGCCTGAACTTTCGTTCGATGAGATGACGGACAGCACGTGCCGCAGGAGACTCCGTCTCAGCAAAGAGACAGTGCAGCAACTGTACCACGCCTCCACGGACATGGCACCCTGTGGAGGAGGAGGGCACCTGCTCTTGGAGGCCTCACAAGTCGCTGCCCTGAACCTTTATGCAACCGGCTCATTCCAGGATTTGGGAGGGTACTTGTGTGATATTTCACAAGCTACAGCCCGCAGGTGTATCCGGGAGGTTAGGGATGCCCTGAGTGCCTGGCCATCCAACTAAATCACCTTCAACGTGGACCAAGCCCACCAAGATGCCCAGGCTGCAGGATTTTCTGCCATTACCGGGATGCCCGAGGTCCAGCGGTAATTAATGGCACATATGTCACCTTACACGCACTGGGTCATCATTAACAGGAAGGGGTTCTACTCCCTGAATCTTCAGATTGTGTGCGACCACCACCTCCAGTTCATGCACGTTTCCCAAGGAGCTATGTCTTGGGACACTGAGATCCCTGATGTCTTCCACCACCAGAACGACGGGTTGGCTATTGGGGGACAAGGGGTACCCGCTTAGTTCATAGCTGATGATGCCAATGCGGAGGCCTGAGACCGAAGTGGCGTCCCATAGGATCATAGAATCCCTACTGCAGAAAGACGCCATTCGGCCCATTGAATCTGCACCAACCCTCTTAAAGAGCACGATAACCAGGCTCCCGCCATTGTCCTATAACCTAGTAACCACATCACCTAATCTAAGCTTTTAGACACTAAGGAGCAATTTAGCATGGCCAATCCACCTAACCTGCATGTCTTTGGACTGTGGGAGGAAACTGGAGCATCCAGAGGAATCCCACGAACACACAGGGAGAAAGTGCAAATTCCACATAGACAGTCACCCAGGACCGAAATTGAACCCGGTTCCCTGGTGCTGTAAGGTAGCAGTGCTAGCCACTGTGCCACCATGCCGACCTTGGCCTTTTCCAGCTTATTATGGGTTATCTTCTCCCGTGGGGACAAAGAGAGGCTTTGTGAGCTGCACACTAGTTGGGTCTGGAGGGGGGGGGGGGGGGGGGGTCTATGGCTGGTGGCATTTGTGAGCCCTGCACTGAGACATGAAGGGGTTGTGCTGATTGGTGCCAGAAGGGTTCTGAGGAACAAGCATGATGATGTTCGGACGGTGCGAGGCATTAGCCAGTGATCTGTGGGAAGGTGGCAGGCGGCAATGATGCCGGGCGAGAGGTGGTAACTTACCCTCGCAGCTCGGTGGAGGTCGTTGGTTTCGTCCGACATTGGACAGCGGTCCTCCTGGTCACATTGCCCGCACTGCCACCCGCTGTCACAGTCTCCCAGGTGGCATTGCTGACCCTGCTGCTGGGCCTCCAATTCCCTCGGGGGAACAGGATGTCTCGCCTCGCATCGACAGCGTCGAGAAGCCTGGCCAGGTCGGTATCACCAAAGCGAGGAGCAGCTTTGCGCACTGCCATTTTGGTGTGTTGACTGGGAGTGAGTGATGAGGGACCATTTAAAAGCAGCTCCCCCTTGATCGAGCCGAGACGCTGAGGATCAGGCAACGAGAAGCCAGTAATGGAGAGACTCACATGGGAGCTAATCTTTGGTACTACATGATGGAACCATCAATTCACTAGACACATGCTTTAAGATATGAACAGTGGTTTTAATCTACTTACAACAGAGCCAGCCTGTTCCGTGTTGAACTCTCGATGAACTGAACAACTGGCTCTGAGCATTGGTATTTATACAGCAGTCCAGGGGGAGGAGTCGTAAGCGGAGCCAAGAGTGGAGCCCTGTACAAACTCCTAAGCATTCCCAGTGCTACACCCCCTAGTGGTCGGGCAACGCAACTGCACTTACAAACGCATGGTCTCATGTATGTACAATACAGTGTGAATTACGGAGTTACATTCACCACATTACATGCCGTTACACCCAAAACGGCTGTCGGGAAACACGCCAGAAGCGCCCAAAATGACACTTCGAAATGTTCAATTGCACCCACTATGTTCATTGGCACATTGTTGGTTGTGGGATCTTGTGCACAAATTGACTGTTGTGTTTCCTACATTACAACAGTGACTATATTTTACAAGTACTTAATTGGCTGGAAGGCATTTTGGGACAACCTGAATCTTGAACAGTGGTATAAAAATGCAAGTCTTTCTATTTTTCTTTATTAATCAGACAGTGTGGAAGTTCCTGCGGCATTGCTTAAGAATGTCGCACCTGTCCTTCGGGAGGAGGAATCTTGCACCCTGGCTTGGTCTGGCCACCTCAGGGCCTTCAAGGGCGAGATAGGGATGGGTGGCAAAATGATACCTGGACTACGGGGGTTAAGTTACGAGGAGAGATGACACAGATTAGGCCTGTTTTTTGCTAGGGTGATCTGATCAAATATTACCATGAAAAGACAGGGGGCTGGATCCTCTGCCCCGCCACGCCATATTTCTGCCCTGACCCGCCGGCGGGATTCTCCGCTACGCCGGCCGGTCAATGGTGTTCCCCATTGTGGGGCAGCCCCACGCCGTCGGGAAACCCCCAGGCTGTGGCAAAATAGAGAATAACGCCAGCGGAGAATTCCATCTAGGGTAGATAAAGATAAGGGGCGGGATTCTGCAGGAATTGGCGGGAGGAGCAACTCTGGCGTGAAGGAGTGGCGTGAACCACTCCGGCGTCAGGCAGCCCCTAAGGTATGGAATCCTCCGCACCTTCAGGGGCTAGGCCGGCAGCAGAGTAGTTGGCGCCGCGCTGGCCGGCGTGGAAGGGCCTTGGCGCCATGCCATCCGCCGCAAGTTGACGTATGCGCGGGAGCGCCAGCATGTGCTGATGTCATCCCAGCACATGCGCAGAGGGGTTCATCTCCACTTCGGCCATCGCAGAGGTCCACAGCAGCCAAGGCGGAGGAATAGAGTGCCCCCACAGCACAGGCCCACCCATGGATCGGTGGGCGTGGGCCAGGCCACCGTGGGGGCACCCCCCCGGGGCCAGATCCCCCCCCCCCCCAAGGACCCTGGAGGCCGCCCGCACAGCCAGGCACTGCCAGTAAGTACCTGCTTGAATTTACGCTGATGGGACTGCTGTAAATGGGCAGTCACTCAGCCCATCGCGGGCCGGAGAATCGCCGGGGGGGCGGGGCGCTGCCAACGGCCGCCTACCGGCGCGGCGTGATTCCCACCCCCGCCAAAACCCCGGTGCCTGAGAATTCAGCAGCCAGTGGGGGCGGGATTCACGCTGCCCCCCCGGCGATTCTCCGACCCGGCGAGTGGTCGGAGAATCCCCCCAAGCTATTTCTACTGGTTGGAGATTCTAAAACTAAGGGGCGTAGTCTACAATTAGGGCTCGACCATTCCAGAGACTTCTTCAGGCAAAAGGTGGTCGAGGGTTGGAACTCTCTCCCACAAACAGCAATTGATCAGTTGTTAATTTTAAATCTGAGATAGATAGATCTTTATGAAGCAAAGATGTTCAGGAATATGGACCAAAGGTAGGTGTATGGAGTTAGGTCACAGATCAACCATAATCTCATTGAAAGGCAGGACAGGTTCTAGGGGCTGAATGGCCTACTCCTGTTCCTAATAAAAGCTGATTGGTGCACACCCCAAGAACAAATTCTTAAAAAGCACTCCCGTGTGAAAGATTTCAGTGCGGACCTAATCTGTCCAAGAGGAGCAAAATGTCATTAATTAATTAGATGGATGACCGTGATGTATTGTGAAACTTATTCTAAATCGGCTTTAAGTGACAAACTGAGACCACCCAAAGGGCTAGATTGAGCTTCACTTAACAGTAATTGGCAGTAAATTAGAGACCTCACCCCCTCCGCCCACCCTTCCCACCTCACACCCTGGAATGTAACAGTGCAAGTGGCATGCCCAGTGACTGGGTGCAGTCCGTGCCAACACAAATTAGGATCACTTCTATTCCTGCACTCTCAGAATGCTCAGCGCTTACGAGTGGTCGGCTGGCAGCTCGAGACCACCTATGGAGGAGTTCTTCAGAAAAAGAGAAGTAAATAGCCTCATTTGCTTGATGTAAGCTTCAGCCAAGCTCTGTCGCATTGTTATGGCAGGGATCAGGCCTCGGTGGCCTAAAGGTCAGGCTTCTGCCTCAATGTGAGCCTTCTGCAGCATTGAAAGCCAAAATAATGCGTTGATTAACTGGAGAAGAACGTGGTTGAACAAGAGGAGGAGAGCTAGGGCTGTTCAGTCATTGTTTCACAGAGTCATACAGTAAATTAGGAGGCTATTCACCCCATCCTATCTGTGGCAACCCTCTGAAAGCTGTCTGAACAATCCTACCTCTTTACAGTCCAGCAAATTGTTATTTCTTCAAGCATTTTTTTGGAAATTATGAATGAGTCTGCTTCCACATCCCTTTCAGGCAGTGAATTCCAGTTCCTAACATTTTGCATTAAGTGTTCCATTAGTACGGTAGCACAGTGGTTCGCACAGTTACTTCACAGCTCCAGGGTCCCAGGTTCGATTCCCGGCTTGGATCACTGTCTGTGCGGAGTCTGCACATTCTCTCCGTGTGTGCGTGGGTTTCCTCCGGGTGCTCCGGTTTCCTCCCACAGTCCAAAGATGTGCAGGTTAGTTGGATTGGTCATTCTAAATTGCCCTTAGTGTCAAAAACGGTTAGGTGGGGTTACGGGGATAGGTTGGAAGTGTGGTGGTACGGACTCAATGGGCCGAATGTAAATTCTATGATTCTACGATGAGACAGGAGTGTTTATTTTTGCACCTGCCACAATCAGAAGAACAATGGAAGAGTTTTCCTTGTGTCGCAGTTTTACAAATGGGACAGATGCAAATGTCATGAATTAATTAAAGGAGATTTTTTTAAAAACATATTAATTTGCAGGATGTGGGCTTTGCTTATTCTGCCAGCATTTATTGTCCACTCCTAGTTGCCCACTTTAGTAGCAAAAATAGGAAGGCAGATTATTATTTGAATGGGTGTAAATTATGAGAGGTGGACACTCAGCGAGAGCTTGGTGTCCTCGTGCATCAGTCGCTGAAAGTAAGTGGCAGGTACAGCAGGCAGTAAAGAAGGCAAGTGGTATGTTGACCTTCATAGCAAGAAGATTTGAGTACAGGAATAGAGATGTTTCACTGCAATTGTATAGGGCGTTTGTGAGGCCACACCTGGGGTATTGTGTGCAGTTTTGGTGTCCTTATCTGAGGAAGAATGGGCGCAATTCTCCGCACTCACGACGGTGCGGAGAATAGCGGGGGTCGTAAATTTTTACGGCCACGCTAGTCCGACGCCCTCCCGCTATTCTCCCCCCCCCCCCCCCCCCCCCCCCCCCCCCCCCCACGCCCGACTCCCGACACGAATCGCTGCCGCCGTTTTTTTACGGCGAGCAGCGATTCTCAGCTGGCCGATGGGCCAAATTCCAAGCCCTTTATGGCCGTTTGTACGAACGGCAAACACACCTGGTCTGGCCGTTCGTAAAAACGGCCGTAAAGTCCCAATCTTGGCAACCATTGCACCGATTGGCACGGCAGTACCACGGCCGTGCCAAGGGTGCCATGGGCCCGCGATCGGTGGGCACCGATCGCGGGCAGCGGGTCCGATTCCCGCGCACGCTTTGTCCTTCCGCCGCCCCGCTGTATTAATTCGCGGGGCGGCTGAGGGGCATCCCGGCCCGCGCATGCGCGGGTTTCGCGCAAATACGCGATGACGTCATCCGCGCATGCGCGGGTTGGAGTCTTCCAATCCGCGCATGCGCGGCTGACGTCATGCGACGCGTCAGCCGTCGCAAACTCTGGCAAGCGGGCTTAACGAAATTCGATAAGCCCGCGATGCCGGAGTTCACGGCCGCGGCATGCTAGCCCTGACCGGGGACCAGAATCGGTTCCCGGTAGGGGGGGGGGGGGGGGGGGGGGGGGGAGGCTGGCATCAAACCCGCCCGTTTTTGACGCCAGCCTTACGATTTCTCCCTGTTTGGGAGAATCGCGCCCAATGTTCTTGCTATGGAGGGAGTGCAGCAAAGTTTTACCAGGCTGATTCTTGGGATTGGAGGACTGTCATGTGGGGAGAGACTAAGTTGGTTCGTATTATATTCTTAGAGTTTAGAAGAGGGAGACAGGATCTCATAGAAACTTATAAAATTCTAATAGGATTAGACAGGGTAAATTCAGAAAGAATGTTCCCGATGGTGGGGGGTCATAGGTGAGGAGAAATTACTTCACCCAGAGCAGTGGCGAATCTGTGGAATTCACTACCACAGAAATTAGCTGAGGCCAAAAAATTGTGTAATTTCTTATTTTTAAAATAAATTTAGAGTACCCAATTATTTTTTTTTCCCAATTAACGGGCAATTTAGCGTGACCAATCCACCTAACCTGCACATCTTTGGGTTGTGGGGGTGAAACCTACGCAGACATGGGGAGAATGTATAAACTCCACACAGACAGTGACCTGGGGTCAGGATCGAACCTGGGTTCTCAGCGCCATAGGCAGCAGTGCTAACCACTGTGCCACGTGCCGCCCAACATTGTGTCATTTCAAGAAGGAATTAGATATAGCCCTTGGGGCTAAAGGGATCAAGGGATATGGGGGGCAGGCGGGATCAGTGCATTGAACTTGCTGATTGTATTGTATTGAATTTACCGCAAATGAGGTGTATTATGGTAAGGCTCCTATACTAGAGGTATGGGGGTAGATCCCTGCCTGCTGGCTCCACGCTCTCTGAACAGCAGCCATTTTGGCAGCAGCTGCGGGAGGCTACACATCTCTGCGTAATAAAGCCTCGATTACACTCTACTCTCGTCTCGTCGTAATTGATAGTGCATTAATTTATTACGGAAAGAATTTAAAATGATGGATCTCCGCATCAAGCCTGATCGCCTGCAGCTGCACCCGCAAGCAGACAACGCCAAGTCGGCCTTCACACATTGGTTAGCTTGCTTCGAGGCATACATCGGATCTGCGCCTGAACCACCCTCAGAGGCACTGACGCTCCATATCCTTTACACGCGGCTGAGCGCCGACATCTTTCCCCTCATCCAGGACGCGCCAACCTACGCTGAGGCCATGGGGCTACTGAAGGAGAACTACACTCAGCAGACCAGCAAGCTCTACGCCAGGCACCTCCTCTCAACAGGGCATCAACTCTCCGGTGAGTCTGTGGAAGATTTCTGGCGCGCCCCGCAACTCCTAGTGAGAGACTGCGATTGCCAGGCAGTTTCAGCCGTTGAACATTCTGAACTTTTAATTCACGATGCATTCGTCACTGGCATCGGGTCCGCTTACATCTGCCGGCGCCTCTTAGAAGGGGCTACCCTCGACCTCGCGGCGACCAAGAAGCAAGCAATTTCACTTACCGTCGTCTTCCGTAATGTTCATGCTTATGTCCCCGATCGCTCAGCCCACACTTCTGTGCATCGTGGACCCCGCTGGCAAACACCCCATCGTGGACCCCACCTGTGGCCACCCCGAGCCAACACCAGGCCTGAGCCGCGTGGCAGCCAACCAACCCCGGGGGACCCAGGTGCTACTTCTGCGGACAGACAAAACACCCCCGGCAGTGCTGCCCGGCACGGAGCGCGCTCTGCAAGGCCTGCGGGAAGAAAGGACATTTTGCTGCTGTGTGCCAGGCCCGCTACATTGCCGCTATTGTTCCTGCACCCACCACGTGCGTTCCATGGGCGCTGCCATCTTCTTCGCCTCAGACCACGTGCAGCCAGTGGGCACCACCATCTTGTCCCCCTCATGACATGAGTGGCCCGTGGGCGCTGGCTGCCATCTTTACCGCCGCCCACAACGTGCGCCCCGTGGGTGCCGCCATCTTCCCCGCTTCAGGACCCCCGCTCGTCGGGCACCTCATTTGCCCATCATCGCCTGCAACCGCCGCCGATCAGCTGCGTTTCGCCTCCATCACGATCGACCAGTCCCGACCACACAACCTCGCTACCGCGTCGACGACGTACAGGTCAACGGCCACGAAATATCCTGCCATCTGGACTCCGGTAGAACTGAGAGCTTCATCCACCCCGATACAGTAAGGCGCTGCTCCCTCGCGGTACACCCCATTAACCACAAGATCACCCTGGCCTCCGGATCCCACTCCGTGGCGATCCAGGAGTACTGTACCGCCACCCTCACCATCCAGGGCATAGAGTTCAGTGGCTTCCGGCTCTATGTCCTCCCCAACCTCTGCACTGCCTTGCTACTCGGCCTGGACTTCCAATGTAACCTCCAGAGCCCAACCCTGAAACCTGGTGAAGCAGGCTCGAAGGGCTGAATGGCCTCCTCCTGCTTCTATTTTCTATGTATGTTTCTATGAAGCTGTTCTGCGCTCTCCCTGATATCCTTCCTAAAATGCAGTGCCGAGAGTTGTGACATTCAACATTCGGATGGTAAAGGCTGTTCTTCTGGGATAGAACTTCCAACATAATAACAGATCATTTACTTTTAGCTTGTAGAAGCGCAAGGGCTCGGTAGCGCAGTGGTAATGATGCTGGACTAGTAACCGATCGGTCTGGACTAATATTCCAGAGACACCCGGCAGGAGCTTCCGATTCCGCCCATGACTCGAATTGTTGTGGACGGGACAGAAAATATTACGGACCGGTCAAAGGTCCCCAGAAATTTCCGGCCACCAAGTTCAAATCCCACCATAGCAGTTGATGGAATTTAACTTCAGTTGATTGATTGATTGATATTTATTGTCACATGTACAAAACTACAGAGAAAAATATTTTTCTGCAGCCAAGGACATAGGAGACAAAATTAATAAAGTACCAGTTATGTTGATAGAGAAACTGCGAGATAGTTGGTAAAAAACAAGGAATATGCTTTCGGGAAAGAAATCTGCCGTCCTTATACAGTGTTGCTTCTGACCCCTGACCCACAGCAATGTCCCCTGACCCCTGACCCACAGGGGCTGGTTTAGCACACTGGGCTAAATTGCTGGCTTTGAAAGCAGACCAATGCAGGCCAGCAGCACGGTTCAATTCCCGTACCAGCCTCCCCGAACAGGCGCCGGAATGTGGTGACTAGGGGCTTTTCACAGTAACTTCAGTGAAGCCTACTCGTGACAATAAGCGATTTTCATTTCATTTCATGTAGTTGGCTCTTGACTGCCATCTGAAATCGCCTAGTAAGCCACTCAGTTGGGTCAAAAGCTTGGAACTCCCTTCCTCACTATGGTGTTCAGTTGTTCAGTCTATGTGTGCCTGTTGATGGCTCACTGTGTATTAGTCGTTTACCTTGGGCATGGTGACTGAGAGGGAGGAACTAAACTGCAAGTTATTTTACACAGAGGGTGGTAAATATTTGGAACGCTCTGCCTGGGGAGGTGGTGGGAGCAGATACGATAGCGGCACTTAAGGGGCACAGCGCCGGCCCTAGGGTTGCTGGCGCCCCGGGCAAGCTGAACTTCGGCGCCCTTCGGGGGCGGGGCCGGGGGGGCGGTGTGACCTGGTACATGATCGGGACCCAACAATCGGCGGGCCGGTCTCTCTGTCGGCAGGCCTCCTTTCTTCCACCGGCAAGCCTGGATCCATCCGCCATGTTTGTGCGGGGCGGCCTGGGGGAGGGCGGCCACCGCGCATGCGCTGGTTGGCACCAGCCCAACTGCGCATGCGCGGGACCCGAGTCTTTTACGTGCCGCCGGGTCTCTGACGCCGGTCACGCTCTCCTTGATGGCGCCCCCTAGCACATGGCGCCCCGGGCGACTGCCCGAGTTGCCGGTACCTTGAGCCGGCCCTGAAGGGGCATCCAGACAAAACTCTATAAGTGCAGACGGTTTTAGTTTAGGCAGGTACCGTGGTCGGCGCAGGCTTGGAAGACCGAAGGGCTTGTTCCTGTGCTGTATTGTTCTTTGCTCTTTGTAGGCGGGCAGTTTGAAGCAAGGGAGCAGACATTTTAAAGCATTGCGTCAAACTTCTTTGTGCATATAACCCGGAGTGCATCGTCTCTGCATATTTACGAGGCATAAGTCTCAGCACTAACACTAACAGCACCGCGGACCGCGATGGTTCAAGAAGGTGCTTAACCGCCCCCTCCCCAAGGGCAACAAAGCAGCAAAATGCTGGTGGTATCAGTGAGGCTCACAACTCATGAAAGAGCAAAAGTATAGGACGGTGAGAAGACTGAGGGAGGGAAGGAATTCCACAATTCGGAGACCCTGGGTTAGAGTGAGCTGTGAAAGGAGACTGGTTTTAAATTTCTCATATATAAAAATCATAGAATTTCACAGTTGTCAACATCTGCCGTATATTATTCCAGTTAAATAAAAACTTGGAATGTGTGAGGGGAAGCAACGAAAACTACCCTCAGCTCCACTAAGAGGGAAGCAAATTTAAGCGTTGCCCGATTAAGTGAGATTGACTGTACAAGGAGTAATTAAAAAGAAAACACAGGAGCCTCCAACTGGCCCCGGGCGCTGGAGAACAAATAAAACGGAAGAACATCCACAAGCATTTTACAAACTCCTTTATTATGAGAGCAATTCCATTAGGGGCTGGAGTTTTTTTTTTATATGTATTGCATTTCTCAAGTGAGGCGAACTTAATTAAATAAAGCCACTGGTTAATCTGTCAAAAGATCAATCAAAACAAAGAGGGGACTAACCAGAGCCACTTGGTAAGGCACTGTTAGTGACTGATAATGAAATTACGGCACGAAAAGATCCATTACTTACAAGGATTAACTGCCTGGTTACTGCTCGCACCGTGCAAGAGTTTGCCAAAAGCAGAGAGAAAAGATTTTCTGCGCCGTTTCATTAACTGCTGAAACAGCAGTGCCACTTTAGGCTACAAGGTGGACCTTAGTTTTGGGATCTTTTCATGGACGAGCTGTTTCTTCTCATCCAGGGGAGTAAAACCACAGGAGTCGGCCTGAATTTGAAGGAGGCCAAAATGCAAACCTAATCTGTGGGAACAACGGGCGGGGATTTCCTTCGGGCCAAATCCCGCCCGGAGTCAATGGACCTTTTTTCCGGCCAGTCAGATTTTCTGTCCTCCCGCCGATGATTCCCAGGGCAGGGGGGAATGGGAAGTCCCGCTCAATATTTCAGTGAGTGAGTGGTCAGTCACAGGCGAGTACATAGTGCTCATTTATTCAAATGCAATCTCCCTCCCCGATGCGATCTCTGCACTCCTCCAGTTCTCACCTTTTACGCATCCCTGACCTTCACCACTCACCTCCCCCACCCCTACCCCCACACCGCAACATTGATGACTGTATCTTCAGTTGTCTGGTCTCTTTGTTCAGGCACCCCCTCTCTAAACCTCCTTGCCTCCCCACCTCCCTTTCCTCCATTAAAGATGCTGCTCAAAACCTACCTCTTTGACCAAACTCCTGGTCATCTGTCCCCCTATCTCCTGATGCGGCCTTGCTGGCAGATTTTGGTGGTTTACGTCATTCTCGGCGCCCCGCCTTGACGCAAGCGTCAAGGCCCGGCGGCCGAGAGTTACGGAGCGCCGCTCCTAGCCCCGCGTGTGGGGGTGAATAAGGTGAGAGGGGCAGCTTCCGAGGCCGTCGTGAAACTCGATCGAGTTCATGACGGCCTTCCCAATTTTCCGCGGGAGCGGAGAATTCCGCCCTAAGTCCCGACGCCGGAGTCAAAACCGAAGTGTTTCACTCCGGCGCGGAGGCCGTTCCCAGTCCCCTATTCTCCCACCCCTGGGGTCTAAGAGTGGCGCCGTGTCATTTACGCGCGCCGGGCCTTGGCGCCGCATAAAAGCGGCGCCATGTAAATTACGAGGCCAGTGCCGCATAAATGACGTCACCCGCACATGCCGCCCTCCCCGTGGCCGCCCCGCAAGAAGATGTCGGATGGATCTTGCGGGGCGGCGGAGGAAAGGAGGTCCTCCTTCAGAGAGGCCGGCCCGCCGATCGGTGGGCACCGATCGCGGGCCAGACCCCTTTTGAGGCCCCCCCCGGTGCAGGATCCCCCCCCCCGAGAGTTCCCGTGCTGTTCCCGCCGGCAGCGACCAGGTGTGGACGGAGCCGGCGGCAACCTGTCGTGTTGGGCAGGCCGCTCGGCCCATCCGATCCGGAGAATCACGCTCGCCCGTTACAAACGACAAGCGGCGATTCGCCGAGCGGCCAGCCGTGAATCTCGCCATGCCGGTTTGGAGGGGTGGGAGAATTGCATGCGGGTGCCGAGGTGGTGTGGCGGGACTTGTTCAGCGCCACAGCGATTCTCCAACCCGGCGTGGAGGGAGAGAATTCCGCCATAGTAAGTGTGATGTGTTTGGAAGGAACGACTGACTTTGGATCTATGGTTCCAAGTCTCTCCACCTTTTGGGGGGGTTTTCCTCACCTCATATAATAATAATCTTTATTATTGTCACGAGTAGGCTTACATTAACACTGCAATGAAGTTACTTTGAAAAGCCTTTACTCGCCACACTCCGGCGCCTGTTCGGGTACACAGAGGGAGAATTCAGAGTGTCCAATTCACCAAACAAGCACTTCTTTTGGGACTTGTGGGGGGACTTGGGAGGAACCCGGAGCACCCGGAGGAAACCCACGCAGACGTGGGGAGAACGTGCAGACTGCGCACAGACAGGGACCCAAGTCAGGAATTGAACCTGGGTCCCTGGTGCTGTAAAGTCACAGTGCTAACCACTGTGCTACATTCTGTTGGCAATGGATTAGTAAGGGATTGATTACTATGATTAGCCAAACAAGTCAATTATCATTGCAATAAAAGCAAATGACAATGGCTATTTGAAAACGGAAATAAAACCAGAAAATGCTGGATAAACGCAGCAGGTCTGTCAGCGTTTGTGGAGAAAGAAATAACGTTAACACTTCAGATCAAAATAGCTCTGAAAGGATGGCACAGTGTTTAGCGTTTGCCTCACAACTCCAGGGACCGGGCTCAATTCCGGTCTTGGGTGATTATCTGTGTGGAGTCTGCACTTTCTCCCCGTGGCTGCGTGGGTTTCCTCCGGGTGCTCCGGTTTCTTCCCACAGTCCAAATATGGGCAGGTTAGGTGGATTGGCCATGCTAAATTTCCCCTTAGTGTCCAAAGATATGCAGGTTGGGTGGGGGTATGGGGATAGTGCAGGGGATAGTGGGACTAGATGGGGTGCCCTTTCAGAGGATCGGTGCAGACTCGACGAGGTGAATGGCCTCCTTCTGCACTGTAGGGATTCAAACCATCACCCTGTTTCTCTCCAAAGATACTGCCAGATCTGGTGAGATTATCCAGCATTTTCTGTTCCTATTTCAAGAATAAATGTAGGGGGGAGGTTCCAGGGCAGGAGGAAGTGAGTTTCTTCCTTGTTTTCCAGGATAATAGCTCAGTTCAGTTGATGCACCTTCATTGCTCAGTCAGAAGGTTGGGGTGCTGAGCTGCACTAAAGATTCTGACATTTAATGTAACCTTCCTTTCCTGATGGAGTGCCAACTTGTTGGAGTTGCTATTTTTCAAATGACATATTTTAAAGAACAAAGAATAAAGACAAGTACAGCACAGGAACAGGCCCTTCGGCCCTCGAAGCCCGTGCCGACCATGCTGCCCATCTAAACTAAAACCTTCTACACTTCCTGGGTCCGCATCCTGTTCATGTATTTGTCAAAATGCCCCTTAAACGTCACTATCGTCCCTGCTTCCACCACCTCCTCCGACAGCGAGTTCCAGGCACCCACTACCCTCTGTGTAAAAAACTTGCCTCGGACATCTCCTCTAAACCTTGCCCCTCACACCTTAACCCTATGCCCCCTAGTAATTTACCCCTCTACCCCTCGGGAAAAGCCTCTGACTATCCACCCTGTCTATGCTCCTCATAATTTTGTAGACCTCCATCAGGCCGCCCCTCAACCTCCGGCGTTCCAGTGAGAACAAACCAAGTTTATTCAACCGCTCCTCAGAGCTAATGCCCTCCATACCAGGAAACATCCTGGTAAATATCTTCTGCACCCTCTCTAAAGCCTCCACATCCTTCTGGTAGTGTGGCGACCAGAATTGAACACTATACTCCAAGTGTGGCCTAACAAAGGTTCTATACAGCTACAGCTGCAACATGACTTGCCCCCGCCAATGAAGGCAAGCATGCCGTATGCCTTCTTGACTCCCTTCTCCACCTGTGTTGCCCCTTTCAGTGACATGTACACCTAGATCTCTCTGACTTTCAATACTCTTTAGAGTTCTACCATTCACTGTATATTCCCTACCTGCATTAGACCTTCCAAAATGTATTACCTCACATTTGTCCGAATTAAACTCCATGTGCCATCTCTCCGCCAAGTCTCCAAACGATCTAAACCCTGCTGTAACTTCTGACAGTCCTCATCGCTATCCGCAATTCCACCTACCTTTGTGTCGTCTGAAATGTTACTAATCAGACCAGTTACATTTTCCTCCAAATCATTTCTATATACTACGAACAGCAAAGATCCCAGCACTGATCCCTGTGGAACACCACTAGTCACAGCCCTCCAATTAGAAAAGCACCCTTCCATTGCTACTCTCTGCCTTCCTTGACTTAGCCAGTTCTGTATCCACCTTGCCAGCTCACCCTTGATCCCATGTGACTTCACCTTTTGTACCAGTCTACCATGAGGGACCTTGTCAAAGGCCTTACTGAAATCCATATAGACAACATCCACTGCCCTACCTCCATCAATCATCTTTGTGACCTCTTTGAAAAACACTATCAAGTTAGTGAGACACGACCTCCCCTTCACAAAACCATGCTGTCTCTCACTAATACATCCATTTGCTTCCAAATGGGAGTCGATCCTGTCTCGAAGAATTCTCTCCAGTAATTTCCCTACCACTGACGTGGTTCACCAACCTGTAGTTCCCTGGATTATCCTTGCTACCCATCTTAAACAAAGGGACAACATTCTCCAGTCCTCCGGGACATCACCGGAAGACAGTGAGTATCCAAAGATTTCTGTCCAGGCCTCAGCAATTTCCTCTCTAGCCTCCTTCAGTATTTTGGGGTAGATCCCATCAGGCCCTGGGGACTTATCTACCTGAATATTTTTCAAGACGCCCAACACCTCGTCTTTTTGGATCTCAATGTGACCCAGGCTATCTACATACCCTTCTCCAGACTCAACATCCACCAATTCCTTCTCTTTGGTGAATACTGATGCAAAGTATTCATTTAGTACCTCGCCCATTTCCTCTGGCTCCACACATAGATTCCCTTGCCTATCCTTCAGTGGGCCAACCCTTTCCCTGGCTACCCTCTTGCTTTTTATGTACGTGTAAAAAGCCTTGGGATTTTCCTTAACCCTATTTGCCAATGACTTTTCGTGACCTCTTCTAGCCCTCCTGACTCCTTGCTTAAGTTCCTTCCTACTTTCCTTAAATTCCACACAGGCTTCGTCTGTTCCCAGCATTCTAGCCCAGACAAATGCCTCCTTTTTCTTTTTGACGAGGCCTACAATATCTCTCGTTATCCAAGGTTCCCGAAATTCATAAGGGACAAATAGAAATAAGCATTGATAGGATGGGATGAAGTAAGTGAGGAAGAGACTCATGTTTGGACCTTTCGAGCTAAAAAGCATGTTAGTGTGCGGTGAACTTGATTTAACTTGATTTAATTCTGTGTACATGAAATTGACTAATTTTACCCCAAACTCCTCAACCTCAATTTGTCTTCTCTTTTCAGGTGGTCATATGCACAACGATTAATGTGGATGGTCATGTCCTGGCTGTGTCGGACAACATGTTCATCCACAACAACTCAAAGCATGGGCGGAGGGCGCGGAGACTTGATCCCTGTGAAGGTACGTCAGACCTGGGGCGGAGGAGTACAATTCATTGCTCTCTGCTGCCCTTCAAACATACTGTTGATGGTACAATAGTCAGATTTTTGAAGCATATCTGTTAGTGGATGAGGTTGCACAGCGACTGGTCTCTCACTCTTCGGAACTGGGTCCCAATCCAGATTCAAATCTGGATCCTGATGAAAAATCATCGACCTGAAATGTTAGTCTTGTTTGGCTCTCCACTGGTGCTGCCAGACTTGTATTTCCATCATGTTTGGTTTCCATTTGAGCCCGGAGGGATTTTAGTACTATTGGATCATGGGATTTATGCATCCTTGGCTAGGCCAGCCAATGTCCATCCCTAATTGCTCATGAGAATGTGGTGGTGAGCCATCTTCTAGAACCACTTTATTCTGTAGGGTGTAGGTACACCCACAGTGCAGTTAGGGTGGGAGTCCCATGATATTGACCCAGTGACAGTGAAGGAAAAGTGATATTTTTAGGGGAGGCGGTGTCGTAGTGGTATTGTCACTGGACTAGTAATCCAGAGACCGAGGGCAATGGTCTGGGGACCCAGGTTCAAATCCCACCACGGCAGATGGTGAAATTTGAATTCAATTTTTTAAAAATCTGTAATTAAAAGCCTAATGATGACCGTGAAACCATTGCCGATTGTCGTAGAAACCCATTTGATTCATTAATGTCCTTTAGGGAAGAAACTCTGCCATCCTTTCCCAGTCTGGCCTACATGTGACTCCAGACCCACACAGCAAAGTGGTTGACTCTTAACCACCCCTCACTAAAATGACCGAGTAAGCCGCTCAACAAATGTTGACCAAACCAGTGATGCCCACATCTCAAAGAACAAATAAAAAATCTAATTACAAGTCAGGACGGTGCGTGGCTTGGAGGGAATCTTCCAGTTGGTGATGTTCCTATGCATCTGTTGCTCTTTTTCCAGATGTCAGAGGTCATAAGTTTTGAAGGTGCTGTCAAGGGAGCCTTGATGAGTTGCTGCAGTGTACCTTGTAGAGAGTGCACACTGCTTCCACTGTGTATCAGTGGTGGGGGGAGTGGATGTTAAAGATGGTGGGGGCGATTCTCCGCTCCCTGACCAAGTGCCCACGCCGTCGTGAACGCCGTCGCATTTCACTACGGCGCGACCAGGGCCTAGGAACGACCTATTCTGGCCCCCACAGGGGGCCAGCACGGCGCTGGAGCGGTTCACGCCACTCCAGCGTCCTTACGCGGTGCCAAATGGGCACCCCGCCAACTCACGCATGCGCAGTTGGGCCGCGCCATGCTGCGGATGCGCGGGGGACGTCTTATGCGCCCTGGCCTGACGCAATATGGCGTGGGTGTTCAGGGTGCCGGCCGTGGCGGAATGTAGGCTGGCGGGGGGGGAGAGAAGCCGGCCCGCCGATCGGTGGGCCCCGATTGTGGGCCAGACCCCTTCGGAGCCCCCCCCCCTCCCCCCCCCCCCCCCCCCAGTGAAGGAGCCCCCCTTCTCTCTCCCCCCCCCATAGGCCGCTCCCCCTCGAGCATTCCCGCCCACAGCGACCAGGGGTGGACAGCGCCGGCGGGACCCTGTCGCGTCGGAGTGGCCGCTCGGGCCATCCCGGCCGGAGAATTGCCGCTTACGGTTTGCGGCGATTCTCCGAGCGGCCTGGCGCGATTTGCGCGCGCTGGTTTCGGGGGGGGGTGGGAGAATCGCGTGCCGGGGTCGGGGCGGCGTGGCGCAACTCACGCGGCGCCCCAGCGATTCTCCCACCCGGCGTGACGGGGGGGAATACCACCCGGTGAATGGGCTGCCACTCAAGAGGGCTTGAATGTTGTTGGGGAGACAGGAGGTAAGTTGTGTTGCTGTCAATCAGCTATTTCTCTGAATACTCATGCCAGCAAAAGATTGTTGATCTCGTTTCTAAATTTTCCGTTGCCACTTCGATGCAAAAACTGAGGGGGAAAGATTCACTGCCGTTTATCTGAGGAAATGTATCATCGCTGGCTCTAATTGTAAGGCTGCGCTTGACTCTCCCCATTAGAGGGAATTTGAGCGGGATTCCTGAGACTAAGTGTTGATATCGACGCATAATTGGTGGTCTTCCACAACAGCATAACTGGCACCGAACCGAGACCGATTGAGGAACTATTGAGGGATTAACACTGGCGCCACGAGGAACGCAATGGTTTCCAATGAAAACAGTGCGGGATTTGCCCCAGGCCCGTGATTGACTCTTGGGAGGCTGACAAGCTGCAGCCGCACATACACATTACAATCCCCACACACACTCATCCCAGCCAACAAGATGGCACTGGTTCTACTGGAGCGCGCCCATACAGCTGATGGGTCGGCTGGGGCCAGAGGGCACCTAGGGGAATGGCCTGGGGGAGACATCTATACGACCCATGGCCCTAAGTTCACGGTGGGCTGTTAATGGCATGCGCAGTTGCATGGCTGGCTTGCCGGTTGCGGCAATGGTGTTCAGTGCCCGTCCACCCCGACCCCACAGCCCAACTCCTGTCCACCCCCCACTACTCCCCCCGGACCTGGTTGAAGCCCCCCGGCCAGCGGCACAATTGTGAGCAAACTATGGCGATGTTGGACACTTTCCATATCCCCTCTCTCTCCCTCAGCAGCCACGATGCCAGTTTTCCGATTTTTAAAAGCACAAATGAACCATGCCATTTGAAACTAGCTCCATCGGAGACGGAGCATCGCAAAGGCCACAAAGAATACCGAGTCGGGCCTGCTAATAACATGCAAACGGCGTTTACTGTACGTGCGTTCTGGATCACATTGACGTCGCTGTTGAGGTGACTGAGAATTGTGATGTGACATCAAATTGCTGCCTCCCGCAATTTTTGCATTGGAAACTTTTCTCCACCCAATCGTGTTTCGCGCTTTCGGCGTCAGCCAATGGAAAATCTTGCCATTTCTCTCTACCTACCAAGCCAAATCTTTTAATCATCTTAAACCCGTCCATTAGATCGTCCCATGATGGTCTACACTCACTGAAATACATTTCTAGGGGCAGCACGGTGACGCAGTGGTTCGCACTGCTGCCTCACGACACCTGAGGTCCCAGGTTCGATCCCAGCTCCGGGTCACTGTCCGTGTGGCGTTTGCACATTCTCCCCGTGTCTGCGTGGGTTTCGACCCCACGACCCAAAAGATGTGCAGAGTAGGTGGATTGGTCACGCTAAATTGCTCCTTAATTGGAAAAAATGAATTGGGTACTCTAAATTGAAAAAAAAAAGAAATACCAGTTTAATCTATTCCTCATAATGAGTCCTCGGGCTTTAACCGTGTTTGCCCCTTTTGATTAAGACACGAGATGCTGAAAATGGAAAGCAGGCCACTCTCAAGCATTGATCTCTTTATTCAACACATGGCAGAAGAAAGTAATTTGGAGAGCATCCTCCATCAAAGGGCGACAGTTGTCAATTAAAGATTCAAGAGAAATGGTGACCATACTTTCTTGGTCAAAGATTTTACTCCCCCTGGAAGGTATCAGACTGTTTACTTAGCAAGAGCTGATTGCTGTGCTTACTTTGGCCTTTGACTGAGGCAGTTTCTTTCCACAAGTTGTGAATACAAGATTGCTCTTTGTCAAAGAATCAGGATGGGCACTGCCTGCCAAAAGAGAAATACCATACTCGGATTTAAGGGAATGGAAATAAATATTTCAGAGCAGCGCAGCAGGTTGAAGCGGCACGACTATTTTGGTGTGCAAGAAATCAGCACAACTTTTAAAATGTAGTTTACTTCACCAACTAGCTCCCATTGCCTTGGATTAGACCATTCAGCCCAATGTTCCACTGCCAGAGAGGAACCTAGAACACATAGAATCACCAGGGAAAGGGTAGTGAGAGAATTATTAGAACTAAAAGCTGACAAGTCCCCAAGTCCTGATGGACTTCATCCTAGTGTCTCAAAGGAAGTGCCTGCTGAGGTAATGGATGTATTGCTTTTCATTTTAGATTTAGATTTATTGTCACGAGTACCGAGGTGGAGTGAAAATTATTGTTTCTGTAAAGTCCAGGCAGATCGTTCCATACATAAAAACATAGAACATACGATAAATACATGAGGATACATAATGAAAATACATAAACATAGACAGCAGGTGAACTATAGTGCTACAACTGCAGAGAAGATGCGTAAAAAGATCAGTTTAGTCTATAAGATCAGTTCAGTCCATAAGAGGGCCTTTCAGGAGTCTGGTAGCAGTGGGGAAGAAGCTGTTTTTGAATCTTTTGGTTCATGTTCTCAGACTTTTGTATCTTCTGCCCGATGGAAGAGGTTGGAAGAGAGAATCGCGTGGGTGGGAGGGGTCTTTGATTTTGCTCCTCACTTTCCCAAGGCAGCGGGAGGTGCAGATAGAGTCAACGGATGGGAGGCGGGTTTGTGTGATGGACTGGGCGGAGTTCACGACTCTATGAAGTTTCTTATGGTCTTGGGCCGAGCAGTTGCCATACCAGGCTGTGATGCACCCAGATAGGGTGACTTCTATAGAAATTGGTAAGAGTTGTTGTGGACAGGCCTGATTTCCTGAGGAAGTATAGGCGTTGAGTGCTTTCTTGGTCATTGCGTTGACGTAGGTGGACCAGCACAGATTGTTGGTGATGTTTACATCTAGGAATTTGAAGCTGTCAACCATCTCCACCTCGGCACCATTGACGCAGACAGGGGGGTGCACAACACTTTGTTTCCTGAAGTCGATGTCCAGCTCCTTAGTTTTGTTGACATTGAGGGACAGATTGTTGTCAATGCACATGCCATTAAATTCTCTATCTCCTCAAATTTTCCAAATTTCATAGATTCTCAAAAAGTCCCATCGGATTGGAAAATGGCCAATGCGACTCCTCTAGTCAAGAAAGGAGAGAGACAGAAAAGAGGAAACTATAGGCCAGTTAGCTTAATATCTGTTAGAGGGAAATTGCTGATGCAGGTATCATTAACACTGAAATGAAGTTACTGTGAAAAGACCCTAGTCGCCACACATAGGCACCTGTTCGGGTACACGGAGGGAGAATTCAAAAAGTCCAAATTACCTAACAGCAAGGGCACAATTCTCCACTCCCCACGCCGGGTGGGAGAATCGTGGGAGGGCCCCCCGCCAAATTTCACGCCCCCCGGACACCCCCCGCAATTCTCCCCCCCCCCCCCCCCCCCCCCCCCGGCTCGGAAGACACCCCGCTCGCTGTTTTTCACGGCGAACGGCGATTCTCCGACCCGAATGGGCCGAGCGGCCTGCCGTTCACGGCCATTTCATGATGGCGGCAAACACACCTGGTTGCTGCCGTCGTGAAACGGGAGTGAGAAGCCCGTTTGGGGCTTGTAGGTGGCCTAGCAAGGAAAGAGCACCACGACTGTGCTTGGGAGGGGATAGGCCTGCGATCGGTGCCCACCGATCGTCGGGCCAGCGTCCGAATCGGACGCACTATTTCCCCTCCGCCGCCCCACAAGATCAAGCCGCCATGTCGTGCGGGGCGGCTGAGGGGAACAACGGCCACCGCGCATGCGCGGGTTCGTGCCGTCAGCGTCATGACATGAGCCGCGGATGTGCGGGTTGGAGCCGGCCAACCTGCGCATACGCGGCTGACGTCATTAGGCGCGCCAGCCGCGTCATTCTTGGCGCGATGCCCCCGCGGCCGAGAGTTACGGAGCGCCGCTCCTAGTCCCGCCGGGAGGGGAGAATAGGGGGCGAGGAACGGCCTCCGAGGCTGTCGTGATACTCGGCCAAGTTCACGACGGCCCTCCCGATTTTTCCCGGGAGCGGAGAATTCCGCCCTATGTCTTTCGGGACTTGTGGGAGGAAACTGGAGCACCCGGAGGAAACCACAACATGGAGAAGATGCAGACAGTAACCCAAGCCAGGAATCGAACCTGTGACTCTGGAGCTGTGAAGCAACTGTGCTACCTACTGTGCTACCATGCCGCCCATTTATTAATGAGGTTGTAGTGGGGCACTTAGAAAATCTCAATGCAATCAGACAGATTCATACTGGTTTTGTGAAAGGGAAATCATGTTTGACTAATTTATTGGACCTCTTTGAGGGAGTAACAAGCAACTTGGATAAAGGAGAACCTGTGGATGTGCTTAGAACTTAGAACAGTACAGCACAGAACAGGCCCTTCGGCCCTCAATGTTGTGCCGAGCAATGATCACCCTACTCAAACCCACGTATCCACCCTATACCCGCAACCCAACAACCCCCCCCCTTAACCTTAAGTTACCTTAAATAACCTGCTGTATTTAGATTTCCAGAAAGGGGCAGCACGGTAGCATTGTGGATAGCACAATCGCTTCACAGCTCCAGGTTCCAAGGTTCGATTCCGGCTTGGGTCACTGTCTGTGCGGAGTCTGCACATCCTCCCGTGTGTGCGTGGGTTTCCTCCGGGTGCTCCGGTTTCCTCCCACAGTCCAAAGATGTGCAGGTTAGGTGGATTGGCCACGCTAAATTGCCCTTGGTGTCCAAAATTGCCCTTAGTGTTGGGTGGGGTTACTGGGTTATGGGGATAGGGTGGAGTTGTTGACCTTGGGTGGGGTGCTCTTTCCAAGAGCCGGTGCAGACTCGATGGGCTGAATGGCCTCCTTCTGCACTGTAAATTCTATGATTAAATTCTATGACAAGGTGCCACAGCAACGGTTACGATGCAAAATAAGAACTCGTGGTGTAGCGGGTACTATATTCGCATCGATAGTGGGTTCCACAATGAACAGGACGCAGAGTCATGAATTTTCAGGTTCGCAAGGAGTAATGAGTGGTCTGCCAAGGAGATCAATGTTGGAGCCTCAACTATTTACAATTTATATCAATTGCTTAGAAGAAGGGACTGAAACTATGGTTTCTAAATTTGCTGAGGACACAAAGATAAGTAGGGAAGAAAGGTGTGAAGCGGACATAAGGGGTTGGTTGGATTCTCAGTTTGGGATATTTATGTTCTCCTGCCGGAGCTGAATTGTACCAGTTTTATGGTCCCTCGGGAATGCAATTCAGATTCCACGCCATGTAGATTTATGCATGGCCTGGAATACGAGGGGGATTCCCAGGGAATCTTGCTTTCGGGCCTCCATCTTGAGCGGGCGACCCGATAGAGAGGTCTGCAACCGGTCACCCCGCCCCCCACCCCCAACAGCACATGGGTCCTGACACCCCCCCCCCCCAACCATAATCTTCCCCAAACCCCCACCCCCCTCCCCACGGCACAGAAACCCCCACCCCCTGATTGCCTCAGTGTACCATCAGCCCAAAATACCCCCCCACCCCTAGAGACCCTTGTAATGGGGGAACCCCCACAGAGACCCCTGTAATAGGGAGCCCCCCCCACAGAGATCCCCATAAGAGGGGAAATATCCCACATGGACCCGCTTCCTAAAGAAACCGCCTCCGCAGACCCCCCCCCCCCCCCCACACATACTCATACATCCCCCCCCCCACCCCCCACGCACAGGGAAGTTCCCAATCACAGGGGTGCACCATGTCAGGTACACCATGTCAGGGCGCGTTGGTAAAAACTACAAGTGTCTGCGCCCACGCGGCTCTGTGCAGTGGGGACCGGACAATCGCAGGAGGCCGGAGCATACGGTGCAGGGCTTGCAAAATATTATTTCCATGCTCGTGCTGGTGTGCAGTGTGGACCTCATTCCCGCCGTCAGCAGCGGGCGGGGGGGGGGGGGGGGGTGGGGGGGGTGGTTCGGAACATTGCGTCCATGTCGGCGCCTGGTGCCGAACCGGATTTTGCCTTAAAGCCTGATTCTCCATCCCATCGGGGAACGCAATCCAGGCATCCCAGGATGGAGAGTCCCGTCCAAGGAATCTGCACAGGGGTATGGACAGGTTATAATAATAATAATCTTTATTGTCACAAGTAGGCTGACATTAATACTGCAATGAAATTAGTGTGAAAAGTTCCCTAGTCGCCACATTCCGGCGCCTGTTCGGGTACACAGAGGGAGAGTTCAGAGGGCGGGATTCTCCGGTTTGCAGCCTAAGTGCTGGTGCCAGCGAGGGGAACAGTGGCGTTTTACGCCAGAAATAACGGCGCAACAGCTGCAACGATCACCCATCCGGTGGGGGGCTAGCTGCACGCAGAGTAAAGCCCCCGGCAGCGGAGCTTCAGGGGAACGCCTCAGGTGATGTCCTGAGGCCGTCCATACGGTGTACAACGTGCTCCCCGAGTATGCTGTTTTCGAGGATGCAGAGCATCGCAAAAGGACCAGAGAATCCTGCCCAGAATGTCCAATCCACCTAACAGCTCGTCTTTCAGGATTTGTGGGAGCAAACCGGAGCACCCGGAGGAAACCCACGCAGACACGGGGGAACGTGCAGACTCGAGGTATTCAGCTGAGGGCAATTTCCCCTATTAGAACATAGAACATACAGTGCAGAAGGAGGCCATTCGGCCCACCGAGTCTACACCGACCCACTTTAACCTTCACTTCCACCCTATCCCCGTAACCCTAAACCCCTCCTTACGTTTTTGGACACTAAAGACAATTTATCATAGCCAATCCATCTGACCTGCACATCTTTGGACTGTGGGAGGAAACTGGAGCACCTGGAGGAAACCCACGCAGACGTGGGGAGGATGTGCAGACTCCGCACAGACAGTGGCCCAAGCTGGGAATCGAACCTGGGACCCTGGAGCTGTGAAGCCACTGTGCTAGCGTGCCGCCCATAAGTAAGTGGACAGAAATTAGGCAGATGGAATATATGGGAAAGTGTGAACTTGTCCACTTGGCAGGAAGGATAGGAAAGCAGCATTTTATCCAAATGGAGAGAGACTGCAAAGCCCAGGTACAGAGGGAGCTGGGTGTCCAGGTACATAAATCAGGAAACGGTGATAAGCAGCAAGTGATGAGGAAGGAAAATGGAATGTTGGTGTAGGTGGCAAAAGGTTGGGACGTTTTACTGTTCCCATACAGGGAGTTGGTGAGACCATATCCAGGGTACTGTTGTTGCCTTTTCTGTGGCTCTGCTGTAACTATGGCAATCAGTGAGGTTGCCCTCCTTTCTTTTGATATCTATATTCTAATGCTCAGAGTCGCCAGGTATCAAATGATACCACCACAAGGTTCAACCGGCTATCGATCAAAGAGCCAAACACCAGTTAGTTAGTTCAAGGTCAAGGGTACTTTATTTACACACAATTAGTCATGCAACATGCACTACTAGTTAACTACACCTATCGACTAAGACAACCTGTACTTAACTTCAGGCACCCGGCTTAGGTCAGAGGAACAGTGGTTGTTGTTCAATCCTGGATCTTTTGAGTCTGGAGAAGTAACTGCTGCTCAGCTGGGCTCATCCGTCTGGTATCGGGCCTTGAAATTGGATTTGCTTCTGGTGGTGCTGCGATTGGAGATGGACGTTGCCGGGGGCGCCAGGTCCAAAAGAGGACGAACACATGGCGGACTCTCTTCTTATGCTTGGGGGTTTTCGCGCTCTTTTGTGCGGTCCTTCAGTTTGGACCCCACTAATTGGGTGATCCCTGATCACTCTGTTCGATTTTGAACCAATAATTGGGCGGGTGCCTGGATGGCCTGTTGTTTACGTTTCCCTAGTACAGGGAGTGGCGCCGAAATGTCAGGGACTGTACCGGTCACTCAAGTACCCGTCCTTTGTCTTGGTGGAGATGGACCATCAAATGCTAATCGGTCCATCAAAATGCTAATTGGTCAGAGTTTCGATACCGTCTTGATTCCTCACTTTGCAAATATACATTTCAGGCTCTGAGCCTGCCTGAATCTTGCTTTGCCCATTTTACCCACCATGCTTTGCGAGTTTCTCTGTTCCTGGTTGTCAGTGGCCATCCCAGATAGCTACACTGTGTGCAGTATTAGGCTCATTATTTAAGAAAGGGTTTTTTTTTCTACTCATTCATGGGATGTGGGAAGCATCTGTTGCCCATCCCTAATTGCCTTTGGGAAGGCGGTGGTGAGCTGGATTCCTGAACCGCTGCAGTCCATGTGGTCGATTTGGGCTCCTAATTCCTATTTTTGTATGTCACCCCAATTCCCTGCTGCTCTGTGCTGTCGTCAATATTTTCTTTTCAAAGTGTATCCGATTCCCTTTTGAAAGCTATCATTAAATCAGTTTTCACCAGCCTTTCAGGCAGCGCATTCTTCCTCATCAAAACCCGCTGTGTAAAAGTTCTCCTCATCTCCTCTCTGCCAAATATTTAAAATCTGTGTCCTTTGGTTACCGACCTTCATTCCAGTGTCAATGTTTGTCTGAATATCATCTTGTAAAGTGCCTCGAGACATTCAGCAATGTTAAATGTGTTATTTAAATGCAAATTTTAGTTGTTGCTTTGGGGTTAACTCCTTTGTGGACCATTTCTTCTGGGTACAAATTCTCTTCCAATCACCACTTCCCACGATTGCCACTTAAGCAGCAAAATCACAGGAATGCCATCATCTCCGAGCTCTACTTCAAAAAGTCATACACCATCACCTCTTCAACCAATGCGGACACTCTTCATGGTTGCTGGCTCAAGATGCCATAAGTCCCGAACACTTGAGGAGGTGTGGGTGGGGGAGAGAGAGAACCGGATAATTTACCGCCATGTGTGGGAGATGAAGGGAATAAATGTTGTTGGTTAGGAGGTTCCAGGATTTTGACCCAGCGACCATGATGGAAGGGCGGCAATATGCGTCCAAGTCAGGATGGTGTGGGGCTTGGAGGGGAATTTGCACATGGTTGGTATTCCCATCCATCTGCTATCCCTGTCCTTCCGGGTGGTAGGGGTCACAAGTCTGGAAGGCATTATCGAAAGAGGCTATAATAATAATAATCTTTATTGTCACAAGTAGGCTTACATTAACACTGCATTGAAGTTACTGTGAAAAGCCCCTAGTCGCCACTCTCCGGCGCCTGTTTGGGTACACTGAGGGAGAATTCTGAATGTCCAATTCACCGAACAGCACGTCTTTCGGGACTTGTGGGAGGAAACCAGAGCACCCAGAGGAAACCCACGCAGACACGGAGAACGTGCAGACTCCGCACAGACAGTGACCCCAACCAGGAATTGATCCTGGGACCCCGGCGCTTGTCGCTTTGGGGTTAACTCCTTTGTGGACCATTTCTTCTGGGTACAAATTCTCTTCCAATCACCACTCCCCACGATTGCCACTGAAGCAGCAAAATCACAGGAATGCCATAATCTCCGAGCCCTAACCACTGTGCTCCCGTACTGCCCAACCCGGGTTGCTGTGCAGTGCTTCTTGTAGGAAGTGCACATTCCATCCACGGAGGTGAAGTGAGTGGATGTTCAGGATTGTGGGCAGAGAAGATTAATTATTGAGGAAACCTTGGAACCTTGGGAATGAATATCAGGTAATTACAAAGAAGCGGACAGTGAATTTGAGTAGCCATGGAAGACAGACAGATTCCTCAAAACTTAGAAATAATACCGATATATATACATCACTCGGAGGGGGAATGTACATTTTCTTGGAGTTACACAGCAGATACTGTTCGTAAATGAAGGAACAGATGGCTGAGAAAGAGGGAAACTTTATATCCTATTAGTGGATTGAGCAGCTGCCATCTGGGCAGCCTAATTGGGAACAGTTTGTGTAGGGTCTAAAAGTCGTTACTGCGAAATCAAAGATAACTTTAGGCATGAAGATCAGTCTGTATTAAAGCACGAAATTAGCTCTCCTCACGCAGAGCTAGAATCAGGGATTTCCATTACCAAACCAAGCACTGTTGGGCAGTGAGACTGTGGTAAAGCAGACACTTGCAGGTTCTTCGCTTCCGTGTACTGTGCGCAGTTCTGTTCTCCCTCACGCAAAACAAAAGCACTGGAGAAAGTGCGGGAAAGGTTTGCATGGGTGACCAAGAAGATGGAACTGGCTCTTTTCTCCAGAAAAGCGAAGACTGTGAGGTGACCCGTTGAGGTATTTTTATTTTAAAATTTGTTCATGGGATAGGAGCATCGCTGGAGAGGCCAGCGTTTATTACCTAACCCTAATTTCCCTCGAGAAGATGGCGGTGGGCCACATTTTTGAACCCCTGCTGGGTCACTTGTCTTAATATTGCCTTTTTTGACTTGGTACCAATTTTGGGATCTTTTACGACATTAACATTTTTTCTGAATGCAAGTTGTCGTGTTTGACCCTTTGGCACACTACTGAGTGGGCTCTGCACTGTCAGAGGTGTCAGTTTAATGAGACATTAAAACTAGGCTCTGTTAGGCCTCTTGGGTGAGCGTCAAATATCCTGTGACATTATTTCAAAGAAACTCAGGGGTGTTCTCTCTGATATTCTACCAATCTTTCATCCTTCGACCAACATCAGTAAAAGTAAATTAACTGGTGATTTACCTCGTGACTGTTTGGGGGAGCTTGCTGAGTGCAAATTGACTGCCTTTTTTTCCCCGCATCATACTCATGACTTCCCTTCAGAGTGCTTCATTGGTTATAAGGTGAGGTTGTGGGAGTTACCATATAAATGCAAGTTCTTAGTTTTTAATCTGATGAATGATGTCCAGTTAGCTCGAAGACAGAGTTGGGAACAGAGGCGGGCATGGAAGGAAAGTACCAGAACCGGTTGGGGGGAGTGAGTAAATTGAGACCCAGGCTTGGGGGCCTTGACTTACCCGGAAGACAAAGTCGGAAACAGAACCAGAGGCAGGACAGTGTCTGCAACTGTCTGGGGAACGTCGGATTGTAAACAAATGTCAAAATGTGACATCACAGGAAAGTTACACGTTGACTGGCTGGTGTGATTGAGTCGAAACAACTGGGAGTACGAAATCATTTACAATGTTAAGTATTAATAGCAAGTAACAAATGAGTAGCTGGTGAGTATGAGCTTATGTTTGAAGTAAAATTTATTACAACTAGCCAAGGTTACCTCATAAATACAGGAATGGCAGGGCTGCCCCAACCTCCAGAGTGTACACCCTGTGTAATATGGGAACTCCAGGATGGTTCCTGTGTCCTGGACTCCCATCTGCACGTGAAGCACCATCAGCTGCAGCAGCTCAACTGCAGATGGCATCACTATATTGTATGGGAGCTTTTCAGATAGCCTGATAGGCATGGGATTCAGGATGATTCAGCAGTTTGGATCAGACATTGGCTAGCTGGAAGAAGACAAAGGGTGGTGGTTGATGGGAAATGTTCAGACTGGAGTCCAGTTACTAGTGGTGTACCACAAGGATCTGTTTTGGGACCATTGCTGTTTGTCATTTTTATAAATAACCTGGAGGAGAACGTAGGAGGATGGGTGAGTACATTTGCAGATGACACTAAAGTCGGTGGAGTTGTGGACAGTGCGCAAGGATGTTGCAGGTTCCAGAGGGACATAGATATGCTGCAGAGCTGGGCTGAGAGGTGGCAAATGGAGTTTAATGCAGAAAAGTGTGAGGTGATTCATTTTGGAAGGAATAACAGGAAGACAGAGTACTGGGCTAATGGTAAGATTCTTGGTGGTGTGGATGAGCAGAGAGATCTCGGTGTCCATGTTCATAGATCCCTGAAAGTTGCCACCCAGGTTGAGAGGGTTGTTCAGAAGGCGTATGGTGTGTTAGCTTTTATTGGCAGAGGAATTGAGTTTCGGAGCCATGAGGTCATGTTGCAGCTGTACAAAACTCTGGTGCGGCCGCATTTGGAGTATTGCATGCAGTTCTGGTCACCGCATTACAGGAAGGATGTGGAAGCATTGGAAAGGGTGCAGAGGAGATTTACCAGGATGTTGCCTGGGATGGAGGGAAGATCTTATGAGGAAAGGCTGAGGGACTGAATGCTGTTTTCGTTAGAGAGAAGAATGTTAAGAGGTGACTTAATTGAGGCATACAAGATGATCAGAGGATTAGATCGGGTGGACAGTGAAAGCCTTTTTCCTCGGATGGTGATGGCTAGCACGAGGGGACATAGCTTTAAAATGAGGGGAGATAGATACAGGACAGATGTCAGAGGTAGGTTCTTTACTCAGAGAGTAGTGAGGGCGTGGAATGCCCTGCCTGCAACAGTAGTGGACTCGCCAACACTAAGGGCATTTAAATGATCATTGGATAAACATGTGGATGATAAAGGAATAGTGTAGATGGGCTTTAGAGTAGTTTCACAGGTCGGTGCAACATCGAGGGCCGAAGGGCCTGTACTGCACTGTAATGTTCTATGTTCTGTGTTCTATATTTAGAGGTGTGGTCACGCCACAGCATAGAGCATGCGGGCAGAGAAGGAATGGGTGACCACAAGGCAGCCAAGAAGAAACAGGCAATTAATGCAGTCATCTACTGAGTGCATTTAACTCTCCAGCTAACATTTTTTCTGACCACTGATGTGATCGTTGGTTCATTTGGGGACTACATCCAGGGCCACATCTGTGGCACACCACTGGCATGGATGTACAGGGGGTGCTGGTCCAAGGAAGACTGGAAGATAGGTAACTAGATGGTTTGGGGAATAGAAAAAGATGTGAATCCAGGATGGTGTGTTGCCTGCCTGGTGCCAGGGTCAAGGATCATGTGGAGATGCCGGCGTTGAACTGGGGTGAGCACAGTAAGAAGTCTTACAACACCAGGTTAAAGTCCAACATGTTTGTTTCATCAAGGAACAAGATGTCACCTAGGCCCTGGTGAAAGAGAAGGTCATTCAGGCCCAAGAAGGGTTTAAAATTGAGTCACTGTATAGGCTGTCATTTCTGAAGTTTGAGAAGGCACCAGGACTGGATGAGATGTATCCAAAAATACTGACGGAAGTGAGAGTGGAAATTACGGAGGCATTGACCATAAATTTTCAATTTTCCCTAGACTCAGGGGTGGTCCCAGAGTGCTGGAAGATAACAAATGTTACACACTTGTTCAAACAAAGGGTGCGAAGATAAGGCCAGCAGCTTTAGACCAATCAGTTTAATATTGCTGCCGGGGAAATTCTTGTTAAAGTAATCCGGGATGAAATTAATAGTCACATGGACAAATGCGGGTTAATTATGGAAAGCCAGCTTATATTTCTTAGAGGAAAAATAATGTTTAGCTAACTTGCAGGGGTTTTTGTGAGTGTTCATGAGGGCAATGCTGTTAATATGGCGAACATGGACTTCGGAAAGGCATTTGACACAGGGCCACACAAATGACTCGTAAGCAGAGTTATAGCTCAGGGGATGAAAGAGAACATAGCAGCACGGATACAGAATTGGCTGAGCAACGGAAATGAGAGAGTCGTGGTTCATGGATGTTTCTCGGGCTGAGGGAAGATTTGTAGTGGGGTTCCCCAGGGTTGGTGATCAGCCATGATCACAATGAATGGCGGAGCAGGCTCGAAGGGTTGAATGGTCTCTTTCTGAAAATGAAATGAAAATCACTTATTGTCACAAGTAGGCTTCAAATGAAGTTACTGTGAAAAGCCCCTAGTCGCCACATTCCGGCACCTGTTCGGGAGGCTGGTGTGGGAATTGAACCGTGCTGCTGGCCTGCCTTGGTCTGCTTTAAAAGCCAGCTCTTTAGCCCACTGTGCTAAACCAGCCCCTGTCTGCTCCTATTTTCTACGTTTCTCTGTTTCCTAGAGCTTGGTGAGCTGCGCACAATTTCAAAATTTGCGGATAATGTAAAACTTGGCGGCATTGTGAACTGTGAGGACGGCAGTGTAGAATTTTGGCCAGCGTATGGTTAAGGTCTGGAATACACTGCCGGGGGTTTGTGCTGGAGGTAGGTTCAGTTCAAGCAATCGAAAGAGAATTCAACTGTTATCTGAAAACGGAGAATGCACGGTCACAGGAAGAAGGTGGGGAAATAGTACCAAGTGAATTGCTCATTCAGAGAGCCAGCGCAGTTGGTCAAATGGCCTCTTTCTGCATTGTTATGAAATCGTAAGTGACAAAGAAGGCCTTAGCTTTACTTGCACTTTCTCATATTCCTCAGAAAAGCCTCAAAGATCTTGGTGAGTAATAAATTGCACATGACAAGCTGACAAAGACAACTTGTAAATAGCAAGACCCACAAACACAGAAGCGACCACTTAATCTGGGTTTATCTCCTGGAGTTTGTTGAGGGGAGCATAATAGCTGAGCCAAACGTTTGAACTTCATCAGCATTGAGCTGGGATTATTAACTTTCACCTCACCTTTTGAAACTGGCAGATGTGGCCTCATTTTAACAGAGAGAATGCGATGGAGATTTACCAGAATGGTATCAGGAATGTGCAAATACAAGAGACAGTAGGATTGTTCTCCTTGAAGTAGAGATTTGATGGAGATATTCAAAACTTATGATTGGCTGCTTCCATTGGTCAAAGGATTGATAAACCGACCACAGAGTCATCCAGACAAATAGTCATCCAGATTCGAAACGTTAGCTCCCTTCTCTCTTCACAGATGCTGTCAGACCTGCTGAGATTGTCTGATATTTTCTGTTTTTGTTTCAGATTCCAACATGCACAGTACTTTGCTTTTATCACAGAGGGTGGGATTCTCCCGAATCCCCACGATGGCCTGACGCCGGCGTAAAACACAGCGCAAACCACTCCGGTGTCGGGCCGACTAGAAGTTGCAGAATCCTCCGCACTTCCGGGGGCTAGGCTGGCGCTGGAGGGGTTGGTGCCGTGCCAGCCAGCGCCGAGGAGCTGGCGCGAGTTAGTGCATGGGCAGAACCGCCGGCGTGGTTCTGCTCATGCGCAGACCGGCCGGCGTATTCTAGTGCATGTGTTGGGGGCTGTCTTCTCTGCCTCAGCCATGGCGGAGCCCTACAGTGGCCGGCACAGAAGGAAGAAGTGCCCCCACGGCACAGGCCTGCCCGCACATCGGTGGGCCCCGATCGCGGGCCAGGCCACAGTGCTCCTGCCCCCCTCCCGGGGACGGATCCCCCCGCACCGACCCCCGAGGACCGCACCAGCCGGTCTACCAGCTAGGTCCCGCCATGTGGGACCATGTCCAATTCACACCGGCGGGACTGGCTAGAAACCGACGGCCGCTTGGCCCATCGGGTCGCGGAGGATTGCCGAGGGGGGGCCGCTGCCAATGGCCCCTGACCGGCGTGGTGTGAACCCTCCCCCCGCCCAAAAACCGGCGCTGGAGAATATGGCAGCCGGCGTCGGAGCGGCGGGGGCGGGATTCACGCCGCCCCGCCCCCCGGGGATTCTCCAACCCGGCGGGGGATCGGAGAATCCCGCCCAAGGTGATTGGCAAAAGAAGCAGATGTGACATTCCTCACATAATGAATTGTCATGATCAGGAAGCCTGGGAGGGCGCTGGAAGCAGATTCAATCATAACATTTCAAAGGAAAGGGGATAAATACTTGAAAATAAAAATTTTAAGGACTGAGGAAAAAGAGCAGTGGAGTGGGGCTAATTCTCTTTTAAAGAGAATTCTCTAATCCTGGGATTGCATCAGAGCCATGCCATGCCCAACAGTGCAGCATTCCCTAAGGACTGTGCCATCTTACATTACACAGTGAAGTCTCTCAACTGGGACATGAACTCATGACCTCCTGATGGAGACAAGACTGCTACTCAATGAGCCCAGTCTGCAGGTCGACATATTTACAGTTGCACTCCACACAGTCCCCCAAGCCATTCTTCTCTTTCTCCCGCACCAACTCACATTGGGAGACTGCTTTGAATCAAGTCTCAAGTGTATTCCACCTCCGCAGTGCCAGCGCCAAGAGGGAACTCAACATCTCCTTGAATGGCAAGAGATTGAATCATGGACAACATCCTATTTCTTCTGGTGTTACCCTTGACTGAATACCAAAAGACAAAGACCATATGAGCAAGACAACAACAAAGATCAAAACACGGAACAACCTCCTCAGCAAACCTTCTGGCTCTACATGGGGTATAGATACTCAAACCTTAAGGATCTCAGCTCTTACCATCGCCTACTCAACTGCAGCGTGCTGTGCATCAATGGCACAACCCATCCCACACCAGTCTTGTAGATACCCGGCTCAACACAATATCATCTCGGGTAACCTTCGGTCAACTTTACCCTGGCTCCCAGTCCTGACCAATATCCCAGCCCCTCACGTAAGGAGAGGGTTTGCAACAAGAAAACATCAACCCAGGCCCACCACTACACAAGGATCTTACCAGTCCACCGGTTGCTTGCCTCCCATCATGCTGGTCTATGTGGCTAAGACTACCATGCCAAGGAATAACAGCAGGGGCCCTGTGGCAGCAAGATTAGAACCAAACCGACACTAGTAAAAATCACTTCATCACCACAGATGCCACAACACGCCCACCCGGCTTCAACGTGCCACGCCAACATTGGGCGCTCCTCAACCGTTGTGGCATTGGCCAAGGCCTTTGTGCAGCAAATTAGCATGAATGGGGCTTTGCAGTGGACTGGGACTGCAGCTGCAGTGCACCCCAATCAATGACTTCCATCACTGAAGATTGCCCCCTGACAATATTCAACGTTGGGCTCAGGGAGCCCAATAACCTGGCTTGGTTATTGCTGTGCATGCTAAACAAAGAAAAAGGACAATGTTGAAAATGATGGGGCCTCCTACTTGGGCTGTGATGACAGAGCAAGGAAACGTGACAGTGCAGTTAACAAGCCTGAATTAAGACTTTTAGCTAATGCAGTTAATGTTGTGCTAATTAACACCTTTCAGAAAAAGCTAAATGAGCATCTAGTTAGGAAGAGGATTAAGAGAGAAAGAATCAACTCTGTTCTCCAGAGCTCCTGAGAGCATTACAAATATCAGCCGCCAAAGGACACCAGTCAAGGATGTAATATGTTGGATCTGCCTTATCTATAATTTACTGTTGTTAATCCAGATCACTTACACTGCCGCTCAGTAATTTATCTCCCAGCTCCCTGTGTTCCTGGCTATGTTAAACCAGCACCCTGACACTCTCAGCAATCCATTCCCTGCCCCAGCATTTATTACTGATTGTATCTCTGCTGAGAATCTGCTGTCAATTCAGTTACAGCTGTCAACCATTTTTCCAGGTTTTTATGCATTGGATTCATTTCTCTCGGTCTTACAAAGGTTGACCAGACCTGGGTGAAGAAACAGAATCCGGAATGTGTTGCATACAGTGACTAATTTACCAGGGAACAATGCAGGACAATCTTGTTTGGCTTAAGTGACCATGTTCCCTAATCACTAAAGGAGTGATGAACTGGAGTGGACGAAATGTCCAGAAAGTTAATCGGACCTGTCACGTAAATATTGTGGTCACTTGACCAGGTCAGAGGCGCAGGATTAAGCGGTGAGTAATTCAACACCTGACTCTTCAAAGCCTGCCCATCATCTACACAGAACATGTCTGGAGTGTGATGAAATGCTCCCCACTTGCCCGGATGAATGCAGCTCGAACAGCACTCGTGACACTTCACATAATCCTTAGCTTAGCTAATCAGGATGCCATTCACCACTTTAACCGTTCACTTGACTCAACACTGGTGCACAATGATAGCAGCGTGTACCATCTTCAAGATGCAACAACCCGCCAAGACCCCTTCAACAGAGAATCCTGAAATGGTAACAGCACAGAAAAAGGCCATTCAGGTTGAGTCTGTGCTTGCTCTCTGAAGTGGTAATTCACCAAGAGGCAAGGGCTGGGAGAGAGGGCTGCACAAGGTGCAACACACCAGGGACCATGACTTAGGAGGCCTTAGACTCTATTTGCAGCCTTTGCATTTGCCTTTAGCGGCAGCATAGACCCTCGTGACTACCTTGTGGCTCAATGTGCTTTCACTCAAGTGTGCATTGTGTTTTCCACTCCAGGACAAAGTTCCAGGGCTTGAGATCTGATTATCCAGGAGCAAGAGGCTGAGACCCATGCGGGCATTTGTTTTGTCAGCCACAGTGCATTTTGGGTAATGTAGTCAGCCCCTGACCGTAGTTTACTCTCCTATTCAGGTGCTGGCCCACTAGAACAGTCATTTTCAAACTCAAACTGGCTTTTAAAAATGCCCGCTGCGTCCGTCCTTCAAAGGTGCCGGCTGTCCCGCGCATGCGTGCTTCCACAGCCGGATCTAGCAGGGCACAGGCCCGGAGCCCAGTGGATCCCAGGACCAGATTTTTTAAAAAATCAATGGAGTCTTCCCGCCAGAAGTGGGGGCAGAGGTCGCCCGCCCTGTTCACTGGGTCACGTGCTCTGGACGCAAAATCACAGAGGAGAGATTCCTCCATTTTGAAGCTCCCAGCAAGCAAGCAACAGGACTGCGAAGAACCTGGATCAATTTGTAAGAAGGAAGAGAGGTCCAGAGACACAAACAGGCCAGGATCTCACAACTGAATCCAATGAAGAAAGCTTTTCAGGAGAGTTAACGGCAGAGCAAAGCAGTGCTGGTGTGAGCCCAGGCATCTGATGATCAATCCATTAAGAAGAAGCTGAACTTGGGAACAAAGCAGTGTTGAGATGATCTCTTGGCTTCATTAATTCTGCCACTGCAAATCAGGATGCAAAGCCGATGTGTGTTATGTGCAGGAAGTAATGACAAATGAAAGTTTGAAACCCTCAAAACTTCAAGGCCATTTGAAGACTGAGCATGGCAAGTTCCAGGATAGACCTCTTGATTTTTTTGAACAGATGCAGCAAGAACTCAGAGACGCCAGCTGCTGCTCCAGGTTTCAAAACTCGGAGCTCAGACTGCTGCAGCTGACGCCACTTCCTGCAGATATGATTACCCAGAACACCAGAAGCGTGCTGGAGTTCCCACATGAAACAGGATGCGCATTTAAGAGGTCAGATGCCCTGCCAGCCTTCTATATATCAGATAATAAAACCTACTATAATAATCTTTATTATTGTCACAAAGTAGGCTTACATTAACACTGCAATGAAGGTACTGTGAAAACCCCCAGTCGCCACATTCCGGTGCCTGTTCAGGTACAAGGAGGGAGAATTCAGAATGTTCAATTCACCTAACAGCACGTCTTTCGGGACTTGTGGGAGGAAACCGGAGCACCCGGAGGAAACCCACACAGGCACAGGTGGAATGTGCAGACTCCACACAGACAGTGACCCAAGCCGGGAATCGAACCTGCGACCCAGGCGCTGTGAAGCCACAGTGCTAACCACTACTTAAAGACTCCCCAGCTGCCATCAGTTAAATATAAAGAAGTTCACTTAAATGTTTCACTCAACCTTCATTATCAAAGCAAAATTGAAATTTTTTATTTTGTTGCTCCTTCGACTACCATCTAGAAGGACAAGGGCAGATACATGGGAACACCACCATCTGAAAGCTCCCCTCCAAGACACAAACCAGCTTGACTTGGAAATATATCACCATTCCTTCACTGTCTCTGGGTCAAAATTCTGGAACTCTTTCCCAAACAGCACTGTGGGTGTGGCTACACATGGACTGCAGCTGTTCAAGGAGGTGACTCACCAGTACTTTTCCAAGGGCAATTAGGGGTGGATAATAACTGCTAGCCTAGCTAGCATTACCCATGGCCAATGAATGAATTAAAAATAAAGTTGCTCTTTCTCTCAAGAGGTACAAAGTATAAAATTAATGTCTCAGTTGTGCAGATGCCGTCAGAATATACCAGCAGAAAATGTCAGAAATTCCCAGGATATTCGGGAGAAGCCTAGGAGAACTATACTTCAGGTCATGACACCTCATCAGAGTTTAAAGGTGTTACAGGTGCCCACCTTTCCCAGCGGGCACAGTAGTGCAGTTTTCTTTGTTTATAGGATTTTGGTCAAGGGTGGTATCTTGACCGGTACAGGCTTGGAGGGACGAAGGACCTGATCCTGTGCTGTATTGTTCTTCGTTGTCACTCGATTTGTAATCCTGAGGTCCAGATGCTCTGGCCCCTAATACTCTGGGGCCATGGGCTCAGATCTTGGGTGAATTTTAAATTCAGTTCTATTTTTTAAAAGAAAACCCAGAATTGAAAGCTCATCTCAGTCATGGTGACCATGGCCGGGATTCTCCGATCCCGCGGCGAGGTTCTGACGCTGGCGTCAAAAGCGGCGCGAGCGACTCCGGCGCCAATGGGCCTCCAGGCACAGGCAGTCACCCCTTCCTGGGGGGCTAGTACGGCGCCGGAGTGCTGTCCGCTGCTCTGGTGCTCGAAAGCCAGCGCGGTATGGACGGCACGGGTCCGTGCTTGCGCACCATGGCCGGCGCGAGTTCGCGCATGCGCGTGGGTTGCCGTCTCCACGCTGGCCCCCGGGCAATATGGCAGAGCCCTACAGGGACCCGGCGCGGAGGAACATAGGCCCTCCCCGGAATTAGTCCGCCCGCCGATCAGTAGGCCCCGATTGCGGGCCTGGCCACCGTGGAGACCCCAACCAGAGTCGGATCCCCCCCCCCACCTGAACGGCCCCCACAGCCAGAACTCCAAGGTCCCGCCGGGTAGGACCATACGTAACAATGCCAGGGGGACTCGGCTGAACTCGGTGGGCACACGTCCGTCGGGGTGTTGAGAATCGTCGGGGGGCCACTTTCAACGGGCAGCGACCCCGCGGGCACGGTCTCCCGGCGCGGGGTCGGAGAATCCCGGCCCCTGAAACTTTCATCAACTGTTGTAAAACAAATACCTATGTGGTTCACGAATGTCCTTTAGGGAAGGAAATCTGCCGTCCTTACCTGTTCTGCCCTACATGTGACTCCAGACCCACAGCAATGTGGTCGACTCTTAACTGCTCTGAAGGGCAATTAGTGAAGGACAACCCATGCTGACCTTGCGATGCCCGTCTCCCCTGAAAGATTAGGGGAAAAGGGGATGATGTAAAAAGGAAAGAACACAGTGTCACAACCGTGTGGTAAAGGCCGGATGGAGCAGTGGGGCTTTCTTTGCCTGTCTTTATCATATACTTGTTCAATTCTTTGCTAATCTTCAAGTGCTAAATGATTTTTAAGAACAAAAATGTCTATTTTTCCCGACCATAAGATGGCTTGATGGAGGCTTTTAAAATTATGAAGGGGATGGGGGGGGATTGATAGTGTTGGCCTGATGAAAATTATTTCACTTACAAGGGACACAAAACCACGGGTTATAAATACAGGGTCGTGGTTGTATTTTACTTTCCACTCAGGGAGCTGGAGCAGCTTTGGCAATGCCTAAATGTATTGTAGGCCAAAGCTATGGATGGTGATTGGAGGGTATCCAACTTCCTTTCCATCGCCTGGCTGACCTGGGGCGGGATTCTCCGACTCCCGCCAGGTCGGAGAATCGCCCGGGGCCGGCGTCAATCCAGCCCCCGCCGTGTCCCGAATTCTCCGCCACCCGGGATTCGGCGGAAGCGGGAATCGCGACGCGCCGGTCAGCAGGCCTCCCGCGGCGATTCTCCGGCCCGTGTTGGGACGAAGTCCCGCCGCTGACAAGCCTCTCCAGCCAGCAGGAATCAATACACCTACCTGACCAGCGGGATTGGCGGCGCGGGTGGGCGCCGGGGTCCTGGGGTGGGGGGGGGGGGGGGCGCGGACCGATCTGACCCCGGGGAGTGCCCCCACGGTGGCCTGGCCCGCGATGGGTCTTCACCATGGCTGACGCTCTGGCACATGCGCGGACTTACGCCGGCCGGCAAAGTCCTTTCGGCCCTGGCTGGCGTGGCGCCAAAGGCCGTTCACGCCAGTCGGCGGAGCGCCAACCACTCCGGCGCAGGCCTAGCCCCTCAATGTGAGGGTTTGGCCCCTAAAGGTGTGGAGACTTCCGCACCTTTGGGGCGGCCTGACGCCGGAGTGGTTCCGACACGCCGGAAACCCCCGCCCCGCCGGGTAGAGGAGAATCCTGGCCCAGGGATTTCTCCCCACTCTTACCACCTGCCACATGTTGGAAAGATTTGCAGGTTGATACTCAACCTGTTGGCCAAACTATGAACGAGCCTTCATAGAATCATAGAAGCCCTACAGTGCACAAGGAGGCTATTTGGTCCATGAGGTCTGCACCACCCTCCGAGAGAGCACCCCACCAAGACCCAATATCCCTATAACCTCACCTAAGCTTTGGACACGAAGGAGAAATTGAGTATGGCCAATTCACCTAACTCACACATCTTTGGACTGCGGGAGGAAACTGGAGCACCCGGAGGAAACCCACACAGACAAGGGAAGAATGTGCAAACTCCAAACAAATAAGTTCCCCGAGGTCGGAATCGAACCTGGGTCCTTGGCACTGTGAGGCAGCAGTGCTAACCACTGTGCCACCATGCCTCCCCTTGTTGACCAACACGTCCTGGGCTGGGTTTCAAATGCAAAGCTTCTGCCTCAGAGGCAGGAACACTCTCCAATGCGCCACAAGACCTTTCTAATCGATTAATAATAATAGTCGCTTATTGTCACAAGTAGGCTTCAATGGAGTTACTGTGAAAAGCCCCTAGTCGCCACATTCCGGCGCCTGTTCAGGGAGGCGGGAACGGAAATTGAACCGCGCTGCTGGCCTTGTTCTGCAAGCCAGCTGACTTAGCCCACTGTGCTAAACCAGCCCCAGATTAGTCGTCAAGTCGCTAGTAAATCCACTAAAGAATCCGGAAAACCGTCTTTACCCAACGAGTGCTAAGAAAATGAAACTTGGTACTTGGAGTAGTAGAGGCGAATGGCGTAGATGTATTCAGGAGGAAGTTTACTCCGTGCGTGAGGGAGAATGGAATAAAAGGCTCGATGAAGAAGAGTGAGCGGAGGCTCTTGTGGAATATAAACACCAGCATCGACCTGTTGGGCTCAAATGGCCAGCTTTTCCTGCTGTAGATTCATACTACCCAACAATCAGAATGTAGAATGAAAGTTTATCTGCGGAACATTAAGAAGCTTGAATACCTTTGCTCAACCCAGGGAGATTGGATCCTGGTATTCACACGTGGGGAAGTGCTTACAATCTAATTAACAAAAGCAAATGTCACAGTGAAATGCAAAGTCTGCGCTCGGTAAATTAACCAGATACCCACCTACCCAGTTAGAATTTAAGGAAAACAATTGAGCTGAGCATGTAAACATGTAAAGCAGTGGCATGTTACCAAATTTGTGATGGACTAGTAATTCAGATGATGTGACTCCCCCCCCGGGAGATTGCAAAATTTGAATTTTGTCTTGGGAGTCTGCACGTCCTCCCACTGTGTGTGCGTGGGTTTCCTCCGGGTGCTCCGGTTTCCTCCCACAGTCCAAAGATGTGCGGGTTAGGTGGATTGGCCATGCTAAATTGCCCGTAGTGTCCTAATAAAAGTAAGGTTAAGGGGGGGTTGTTGGATTACGGGTATAGGGTGGATACGTGGGTTTGAGTAGGGTGATCATGGCTCGGCACAACATTGAGGGCCGAAGGGCCTCTTCTGTGCTGTACTGTTCTATGTTCTATGTCTTAAAGAGCTGGAAATAAAAAAGTTGGTGTCAGTAATAGTGACCCTGAAGCTGTGATGCTTGTTGCAGAAACCCAGTTGGTTCACTCATGTCCTTCAGGGTAGGAAACCCGCTGTCCTCTGCCAGCCTTCTGACAGGTGACACCAGTCCAACACCAATGTGGTTATTTGTTAGCTGTCCTCTGAAGTGGCCGAGTGACCTCAAACGACAGGAGGGAGATAAATCACTTGGTTGCACGATGTACCGAAAACAACCTCTCTCTAAATGTTGGAAAGACCAAGGAACTGATCATCGACTTCAGGAAGCGCAGCACGACGCACACTCCCATCTGCATCAATGGCTCTGAAGTGGAGATGGTGGATAGCTTTAAGTTCATGGGGGTCGCCATCACCAACAGTCTGTCCTGGTCCACTCACGTTGATGCAACAGTCAAGAAAGCCAAACAACATCTCTACTTCCTACCGAAGCTAAAGAAATTTGGCATATCTGCATTGACTCTCACAAACTTCTACAGATGTGCGATAGAGAGCATCCTATCCGGCTGCAGCACAGTGTGGTATGGTAACTGCTCGGTCCAAGATCGCAAGAAACTCAGCCCAACGCATCACACAAGCTTGCCACCCCCACATTGATTCTGTATACACCTCCCGCTGCCTCAGGAAGGCAGACAGCATTATCAGAGACCCCTCCCACCCAGGCATTGCCTTCTTCCAGGCCCTTCCATGGGGCAGACGGTACAGACGTCTGAAGACTCGCACATCCAGACATCGGAACAGCTTCTTCCCCACAGCTACAAGACTCCTCAACGACTCCCCTCGGACTGATTTGTTCCCTGTAAGAACACTATTCACAACACCCTATGCTGCTCTTTCTCATGTATTTACTTTGTTTCCTTTGTTTGGCCCCTTGTTCCGCACTGTAACCAATCACTGTTTGTCGATGTACAATTTGTCAATGTTCTCTGTTGATTATTCTTTTGTCTACTATATACGTTCCCTCGGCTGCAGAAAAATACTTTTCACTGTACTTCGGTACATGTGACAATAAATCAAATCAAATCAAATGCCACTCAAGCATGGGTATCACATTCGAGAATCAATGTTCATAAGGTTAAGAATTTGGAAGGTTAAACCAGTATTTAATATGGACAATATTCTCCATGCTCCTTAAAAACAACAACTTGTACCTTAAGATAGCACCTTAAACACAGTAAAACATCCCAAGGGCCATCATAGGAGCATAATGAAACAAAATTTGACACTGAGTCATATAAGGAGGTGCTAGGATTGACGCTCAAAGCCATCTGAAAGGAGGGGAGAGAGGTGGACTGGTTAAGACACGCAGAGTTTGAGACCTTGGCAAACGAGACATGGCCACCAATGTTGGAGCAATTGAAAATCAGAGAGCGGCAAGGGGACAAGGATTGGAGGGTGTGCTGAGATCTGAGAGTCTTGTACGGCTAGGCTTTACAGAGATAGGATGGGGCACAGTGATTTGAAAACAAGGATCAAAATTTTAAAATTAAAGGTGCTGCTTATCCAGTAGCCAATTTAGGTCAGTGAATTAAACCCACTGAAACCTTTCACCCAACCACCCTCTTGAAGGTGCTACTCCCCCATTTAGGGCACTATTTCTGGATTACCCAAGTATCCATCTATCATCTCCGAGTAGCTTGTCTATTTGAACATAGACTAACTGGATCCTCTTCCCATCTTTTAAAAAAATCCACACAAGGGATATGAATGCCAGTCTTTATGGCCTGTCACTCTTGAACATATTGGTGGGTCACCTCTTTGAATGCAATTGATTAGCTTGCTTGTCAACCACCTTGATATGGGCCCAGAGTCACAAAGTCGGCCAGACAGCATCAGGACATCAGATTTTCTTTCCAATAGGACATTCATGAACCAGATGGATTTTTTTTTAAAACAATCTGAGTTTCATAGTCACCATTACTGAGCCTAGCTTATCCTTCCATTAATTCTCCTTTAATAGTTAACTCCAGCATTTTCCCCATCGTCACCACCACCGATGTCAGGTTAACCGGTCTATAATTCCCAATTTTCGCTCTCCCTCCTTTTTTATAAAATGGGGTTACATTAGCTACCCTCCAATCCATTGGAACTCTTCCAGAGTCTATAGAATGCTGGAAAATGATCACCAATGCGTCAACTATTTTGAGGGCCACTTCCTTAAGTACTCTGAGATGCAGAGCATCAGGCCCTGGGGACTTAACGGGTTTTATTCCCATCAATTTCCCCAATACAATTTCCTGACTAATAAGGATTTCCTTCAGTTCCTCCTTCATGCCAGACTCTCTGTCCCCTAGTACTTCCGGTAGGTTATTTGTGTCGTCCTTAGTGAAGAGAGATCCAAAGTAATTCTTTAACTGCTCTGCCACCTCTTTGTTGCCCATTATGAATTTGCATGATTCTAACTATAAGGGACCTACATTTGTCTTCACCAGTCTTTTTCTCTTATCATAGAATTTACTGTGCGGAAGGAGGCCATTCGGCCCATCAAGTCTCTATCGGCCCTTGGAAAGAGCACCCTACTTAAGCCCACACCTCCACCCTATCCCCGTAACCCAGTAACCCCAACCAACCTTCTTTTAGCTAAGGGACAAGTTAGCATGGCTAATCCACCTACCCTGCACATCTTTGGACTGTGGGAGGAAACTGGAGCACCCGGAAAAAACTAACGCAGACACGGGGAGAAAGTGCAAACTCCACACAGTCACTCGAGGCTGGAATTGAACCCGGGACCCTGGAGCTGTGAGGCAGCAGTGCTAACCACTGTGCCACCCCTCACATATCTATAGAATCTTTTTCAGTCAGTTTTTATGTTTTCTCCAAGCTTACTCTCGTATTCTATTTTCCCCATCTGAATTAAACCCTTTGTCCTCCTCTGCTGAATTTTAAATTTCTCCCAGCCCTCAGTCTTCCTGCTTTTTCTGGCCAATTTATATGCCTCCTCTCAATTTCCACCTAATTTTCCTGTTAGCCATGGTTGAGCCACCTTCCCCGTCTTACTCTTGCGCTAGAAAGGATTGTACAATTGTTCGAGTTCATCCATGTGTTCTTTAAATGTCTACCATTGCTTGTCCATAGTTAACCCCTTAAATATCCGTTGCCAGTTTATCCTAGCCAATGCACATCTCATACCTTATAAGTTAGCTTTCTTGAAGTTCTGAACGGACCCTAGTCTCGGACTTACCTGTGTCACTCTCCACATTAATGAAGGATTATACTGTATTATGGTCACTCTTCCCTCAAGGATCTTGCACCACAACGTTGCTAATTAATCCTCTCTCATTGCACAATACCCAGTCTAGGATGGCCTGCTCTCTCGTTAGTTCCTCGACACATTGGTCGAGAAAACTATCCCTTATACATTCCAGGAAATCCTCCTCCATCGTATTGCTTTCAGTTTGATTAGCCCAATCAATATAGAACATAGAACATTACAGCGCAGTACGGGCCCTTCGGCCCTCGATGTTGCGCCGACCTGTGAAACCATCTGAAGCCTACTGAAGCCTATATGCAGATTGAAGTCACCCATAATAACTGCTGTAACCTCACTGCACGCATCTCTAATTTCCTGTTTGATGTCATCCCCAACCTCACAACTACTGTTTGGTGGTCTGTGCACAACTCCCACTAACATTTTTTGCCCTTTGGTGTTCCGCAGCTCCACCCATACAGATTCCACATCGTCCAGGCTAATTTCCTTCCTTGCTATTGTGTTAATCTCTTTAACCAGCAACGCTACCCCACCTCCCTTTCCTTTCCTTCTATCTGTCCTGAATATTGAATACCCCTGGATGTTGAGTTCCCATCCTTGGTCACCCTGGAGCCATGTGTCTGATCCCAATTACATCATATCCTTTAATGACTATCAGCATAGTTAATTCATCATCCTTTTTACAAATGCTTCTTGCATTGAGACACAGAACCTCCGGGCTTGTTTTTTTTAACATTTATTGCCCTTTTAGAATTATGATTTAATGTGGCCCTTTTTGATTTTTGTCTTTGGTTTCTTCCACTTTTCCCTTGTTATCCTTTTACCCTTAATGTTTTTGTAAAACAATTTAGGATTTTCCTTTATTTTACCTGCCAATATCCTTTCATTGTCTCATTTTTGTTCTCCTAATTTCCTTTTAAGTTCCCTCTTGCACAATCTATACTCCTCCAGGGCTTCTGCTGTTCTGAGCCCTTGCTACCTGCCATAAGCCTCCCTTATTCTCTTTACCCAATGCAGCACAGTAGTACAAGTGGATAGCACTGTGGCTTCACAGCGCCAGGGTCCCAGGTTCGATTCCCCGCTGGGTCACTGCCTGTGCGGAGTCTGCACGTTCTACCCGTGTCTGTGTGGGTTTCCTCCGGGTGCTCCGGTTTCCTCCCACAGTCCAAAGACATGCAGGTTAGGTGGATTGACCATGATAAATTGCCCTTAGTGACCAAAACAAAGTTAGGAGCGGTTATTGGGTTATGGGGATACGGTGGAAGGGAGGGCGTAAGTGGGTTGTTGCAGACTTGATGGGCTGAATGGCCTCCTTCGCACTCTATGTTCTTATCCTTTGGTATCCAGGGTTCATTGGATTTGTTGTTGCCACCCTTTTTCTTGAGTGAAACATGTTGGCCCAGTACTCTCCCTATTTCCTTCTTGAATACGTCCCACCCACTGTTCTGTCACAGATTTACCAAAAAGTATCTACTCCTAGTCCACTCTGGCCAAATTATATCTGATCTTTTATCAAAATTGTCCTTCCCCCAGGCCCATCCTTGTCCTTTTCCATAACAATCTTGAATCAAACAGGGTTATGATCGGTGTCTGCAAAATGGGAGCAACTTTTCTTTGCTTATGTTATCCAAAACCTGTTACAATCTTGCATACCTCTGCCAGATCTCCCCTCAACCTCCTTTGCTCCAAAGAAGGTGACCCTATCTTCTCCAACCTAACTTTGTATCTAAAACCCTTCACCTCTGGAATCTTTCTGGTAAATCTCCCCTTCACACTCGCAAGGACCCTCCTTTAGTGTGGTGAGTTGGCACGGTGACCTGCTGGTACTTTCTGTTCTGGAACTGCATGTACTAGGTAAGGACAGCAGATCTTTTCCCTAATGGACATTCACAACAATCCAATAATTTCATGGTCACCATTACTGATACTAGTTTTTTAATTCAAATGTATTTAATTAACTGAATTTAATTCATAAACTGCTGTGGTGGGAATTCAACTCACATCTCCAGATTAGTAGCAGAAGCCTCTATTTTGTTAGTCCAGTAACATAACCAAAATAGGCAGTGGGGACAGTCCAAAGTCATTTGGTCAGAAGCTCTGAGTTCAAGTCCCAAGCGAGGACTTGATGGCCATGGAAGATGCATGAATAACATGGCCAAGCAAGTTAACTATCAGCTTGTAAGTCATAGAATCATAGAATCCCTACAGTGCGGACCGAGGCCATTCTGCCCATCGTGTCTGCACCGGCCCTTGGAAAGAGCATCCTACTTAAGCCCACACTTCCCCGTAACCCAGTTACCCCACTTAACCTTTTAGACACTAAGGGGCAATTTAGCTAAAACCTTCCAATAAAGCAGGTGGCAATATGTTGCTTTCTGCAAGTGATTTAATTAGAAGTCTTTAACTCGAGGTTGTTTTTTTCTGGCCTTTGCCAGGGTTGGGTGACGTGGGGTTCAGTTGAGAAGAACGGTGTTTTGCAGACCCTTGTGGAGGCATCCTTTCTTTCCCTCAACTCCAGCAGAAGATTGTAAATCCCTCCAATATAACAGATGGTGGTTAAAGAATGGGAGACCTGGGCAGCACGGTGGCACAATTGCTGCCTACGGCGCTGAGGACCTGGGTTCGAATCCCGGCCCTGGGTCACTGTCTGTGAGGAGTTTGCACATTCTCCCCGTGTCTGCGTGGGTTTCGCCCTCACAACCCAAAGATAAGGGGCAGCACGGTAGCATGGTGGTTAGCATAAATGCTTCACAGCTCCAGGGTCCCAGGTTTGATTCCCGGCTGGGTCACTGTCTGTGCGGAGTCTGCACGTCCTCCCCGTGTGTGCGTGGGTTTCCTCCAGGTGCTCCGGTTTCCTCCCACAGTCCAAAGATGTGCGGGTTAGGTGGATTGGCCATGCTAAATTGCCCGTAGTGTCCTAAAAAGTAAGGTTAAGGGGGGGTTGTCGCGTTACGGGTATAGGGTGGATACGTGAGTTTGGGTAGGGTGATCATTGCTCGGCACAACATCGAGGGCCGAAGGGCCTGTTCTGTGCTGTACTGTTCTATGTTCTATGTTCTATGTGCAGGTTAGGTGGATTGGCCACGTTAAATTGCCCCTTAATTGGAAAAAATAATTGGGTACACTAAATTTATTTTAAAAAAAAGAATGGGAGACCTTCCTGGTCAGCGATATTCAGAAGCCAATGGCAAACCACTGCAATTATTCAAAATCAATCCAATGGGAGTCCATGGTCACCGACCCCCTCTTACAGCATGAAGGAGGAGTATAACCAATTTGCTCTTGTAAACTTGTGTGGGGAGCAGAGGTGAGGTGATATGATTTCCAGTGACGGTCACGCCCTGAGAACGAATTGAAACTAAATCTGTGCCTAACCACAGAGACGATGCAGACATCGATGTGGAATAAAGTAGAAAACTCTGGATACTCCTGTGAGTGAAGGCAATAGGTTAGAAAACCATGGAGCTTCTCCAACCATGACCTTGGCAGGAGAGCGGTGGTACAACTGAGAGAAACAGTGAGAATGGCTGTTCCATTTTCACCATCATTCAGAGATTCCTGATGGAATTTGGGCAGGAATGTGGGAGAATCGCTGTGGACTTTCCACAGGTTGGTGACATGCCATGCCCAATGGGAGAAGGCATGAGAGGTAACCCGAAGTTAGCAAGGACTATCTCGCCAGTGAGCAGATCCGCATCATCCCATTTTAGCTCAATTGACTTCACTTCTCCATGTGGATCAGAGTTTGTATGCTCAGTCCTGTACCAGGACCTGACAATCCAGTTAAAGACTTTCACTTCTGTAGCAGAGTTAATGTTTGGAATTCTATATGACTCATTTTCTCAGAAGAATCATTTTTGACTGCAAACTTTAGTTCTCTTTTCTCCCTCCTCAGGTGCTGCCAGACCTGCTGAGCTTTTCCAGCACTTCCTATTTTTACTTCAGTTTTCAAAAACCACAATATTTTGCTTTTATTTCATGTGTATAGCACCTTTCGGGTTCATAGAATCATAGAATCACTGCAGCGGGGAAGGAGGCCATTCAGTCCATCGAATTTGCACCAACCCTCCAAAACAGCATCCCACCTAGGCCCACGCCCCTGCCCTATCTCAATAACCTCACCCAACCTTTTATTCTTTCATGGGATCTGGGTATCATTGACAAGGCCAGCATTTGTTGTCCATGCCAAATGGTTCTTGAGCTGTTTGGCATTCTTGCCCATTTTGGAGGACAATTAAGAGTCAACCACATTGCTGTGGGGCCTGGAGTCACATATAAGGATGACAGATTTCCTTCCCTAAAGGATATTAGTGAACCAGATTAGTTTTGCACCATTGAGACTATAATAATATTTATTTGTGTCACAAGTAGGTTTGCATTAACATTGCAATGAAGTTACTGTGAAAATGCTTATATTCCATTTTTAAAATTGATTGAATTCAAATTTCACTCACTGCCAAGGTGGGATTTGAACCCAATATGCCCAGAGCATTAGCCCTCGGGTTTCCTGATCTAGTGAGATTACCAGTGCACCACCATCGCCCTCTTTGCACCCAGTTGTTTGCTTTGTCCATCTTCCTGCTCTTTTCTCCCTTGCAGAATAAAATAGTGCATTGGAAGGACTTAGCAGGCAGGTGGCCCTCCGTTGTGGTGCTCACCCATGCCCCCCCACCCCCCACTACCATCCCCACCCCTCCCCCTCGAAGGCCAACAAGTCTGAGAATGGGCCTTGAATCCTGAGCCTTCTGGCTCAAACGAATGAGTGCTACGAACAGAACGACTCTGGCTCCTTCTACAGCCTATGTTGTGCCATTGTGAAGTGCACACGCGGCAATCTGGAGCTCTCTCTCTCCTCCAATAACGTTGTTGAAATGAAATGAAATGAATGAAATGAAAATCGCTTATTGTCACGAGTAGGCTTCAATGAAGTTACTGTGAAAAGCCCCTAGTCGCCACATTCCGGCGCCTGTCCGGGGAGGCTGGTACGGGAAGGGTGAGGTTTATGGTTTGAGGTCAGGGTGAGGTTTATGGTTGGCAGGAGGGAGTCAACTGAAAATTTCACAACTGAGGTTGATTGATTTTTGGTAGGCAAGGGTATTAGACTACTTAACAGTGAAATGGCGGGAGGGGTGGTTAAGGGAGGCGAGATACAAATCAGATTGATATTCTGGAATGTTAGAGCAGGTTGGAGAGGCAGAATGGCTTCTGGGTTTTACATCACTAATGTTGGGCTAAGGCTTCGGCACGAATGCAACAACTTGCTCAGGGACGCTCAGTTCCTGACCTCATTTCAGCATTGGACCAAACATGGACAAAACATTGCCAGCAAGACTTAGATCCTGTGGAAAAGTTTTTTTAAAAAGGTGACAAGATTTTTTTTGTTTGCAATTCCGAAACAGTGAAGGAACACAGGAGTTAAAGTGGAGAGGATTGTGCGTGGGCAGAAATCTCCAGAGGTACTAAAGAGCTCTGTCTTTTCTCTTGCAAAGCAGCCACTCCATGCATCAAAGCAATTAGCCCGAGTGAAGGATGGACTACAGGCGGAGCCACCGTCATCATTATCGGAGACAACTTCTTTGATGGATTACAGGTTGTTTTTGGAACGATGCTGGTCTGGAGTGAGGTACGTCCTAAATCTTCAAAAACAACTCACTGAGCTGCCAATTAGGGTGCAGTCAGGTGTTACCCCTGTGCAAACTGGAGTTCCATTAGTGTTTTAAATCAGCATTACCAGCTTTTAAACAAAATTATAATAACGTATTTCTTTCCAGCCATCCCCATTATTTTTTCTGCTTCCTCAGTCCCACCCATTGGAGACTATTCCCTCAGCGGGAGGTGGGGGTTTGGGTGGGTCTATAATCTATTCTTGCTCCATTTCAAAATGAAATGAATGAAAATCGCTTATTGTCACGAGTAGGCTTCAATGAAGTTACTGTGAAAAGCCCCTAGTCGCCACATTCCGGCGCCTGTCCGGGGAGGCTGGTACGGGAATCGAACCGTGCTGCTGGCCTGCCTTGGTCTGCTTTAAAAGCCAGTGCTTTAGCCCAGTGAGCTAAACCAGCCCCAGTGAAATCTTATTGTCACACGTAGGCTTCAAATGAAGTTACTGTGAAAAGCCCCTAGTCACCACATTCCGGCCCCTGTGATGATTCCAATGATTCCCTAAAAATATTAGCTGCCAGAATGTTTTGCTTGACTCCATTTTGTCACTACGTCCTCACCTCCAGGGACCACACCATGCCTGCTCTTTTTAATTAATGGCCCCGTGAATTCGCGGCACAGTTTTGGCATGCTGGGGCACAGGGCCTCACTCTCCGGTTTCCGCACCCTCCCCTTGCATTGGGCCACAGCCAGGTCTTTGCACACCTGGGCTAGGGAGGGGAAAAGATCAGTTAGGGCGGGGGTCTCACTCTCTCCCCCCTCTCCCTCCCGGTATCCATTGAGCCTATGCTCCCCTTTCCACAAATCAAGCGTGAATAGGATTGGACTCAGCACAATCAAATAACTTGGCGCGACACACTACCTAATGTGGGACTGCCAATAGCCCCTGGTGCAGGATGACACAGGGCAGCAAAAATCTGGGGTCCATACTGTTTCTGGAGGGGGCAAATTTCAAGGATAAAACAAACCTGCCTGTAGGTTACGTTAACAGCTCATGACAAATGTTAATTTAGCATCGTGTATACGGGAGATTTTGGTAGTAAAGTAAGGAGAAACTATTTCTTCTTTAAGTTATTCACGAATCAAAAGCAGACAAAAACCAACACGAATGTTGTATAAAAGTGTGGAAAACTGAAGTTTGAATTGCTGCAAATTGCTGCAGCTGCTCTCTAGGCAGATCAGGTAATTAAATTGTACCCAGCAAGATCTACCAAACAGGAAATGAGTGAATTATTTGGCCTGTTTTATTGGTACTGGGATGAATGTTGGCCAAGCAAAATAGACAAGCACTTCTAAAGTTTTCAAAAATGCTGCTAGAAATATGTTCTGCTTATTTACTCTGAACAAAAGCCTTCTTAGTTGTGAACGCCTCTGCTAAATCTCCTGTTAACCTCTTCATCTGTGGGGAGAACAATCCCAATTTCTATTGTCTCTCTATTAAGCTCAAAGACTGATCGAGGCAGGACAATTGTGCCTCTGACTGTAGAGTTGCTGATTGGATAATAACCACTATTGGGATACAGCCTGTCCTGTGTTTTCATGTCATTCAGGTTGGCTGAGTTTGTTAAGAGTTGTTTGTAATTGATTTTGGTGTTATTTTTATCCTTGTTCCTGGGCCAGTTGATCACGCCTCATGCGATCCGGGTGCAGACGCCCCCACGGCACATCCCGGGAGTGGTCGAAGTCACGCTGTCGTATAAGTCAAAGCAGTTTTGTAAAGGAGCACCGGGGAGATTTGTCTACACAGGTCAGTGCTATGTTCAATAACTACACCACCCGGTACACCTGCACTCACAGGTTTCCTGCGCCAGACAAAAGAAGGGTCATTACTACAAATGAAATGAAATGAAAATCGCTTATTGTCACGAGTAGGCTTCAATGAAGTTTCTGTGAAAAGCCCCTAGTCGCCACATTCCGGCGCCTGCCCGGGGAGGCTGGTACGGGAATTGAACTGTGCTACTGGCCTGCTTGGTCTGCTTTAAAAACCAATGATTTAGCCCTGTGCTAAACCAGCCACCTCAACACAGGGCCGTAGATCATACCATACAGAGGGAGGTCCACAGCAGTTCAAGAAGACAGTTCACCACCTCCTCTCAAAGGCAATTAGGGGAGGACAATAAATTCTGGCCTTGTCAGCGATGAACACATCCCGTAAATGAATTTCTTTTTAAAAAGGCCATTCAGCCCATCCAGTCTGTGGCAGCTCTTTAATAGAGCTATAAATTAGCCCCATTATAGGAACCTTGGAGAAAAACAGAACACACTGGACAATCTCAGCAGGTCTGACATCACCTGTGGAGAGAGAAAGGAGCTAACATTTCGAGTCGGGATGACTCTTTGTCAAAGCTGAGGAGAACTGGAAATGGGGTCAGATTTATAATGTAGTGGGGGGCGTGGAGCAGTGGGGCTGGATAGAGGGCCAGTGATAGGTGGAGATTGACAAAGATGTTGAGGACAGAAAGACAAATGGAATGAAAATGGAGCTGATTAAGGCTAAGAAGGTTGCTGACATGGCACATAAAGGGATTAAAATGTATGAATGGCAGAACAAAGGTGAGCAGTGTGTTAAAGGGCAACTAGGAATAGTTGGCACAAGTGGGATGAGGAGAGGGGGACAATGACGAGGGAAAAACAGATCAATGGAAGAAATGAAACTAAATTGATAGAAATAAAAATGGGGTGAAGGTGGAGGTGGGATATCATAGTCTGAAGTTGTTGAACTCATTGTTAAGTCCGGAAGGCTGTGGCGTGGTAATTGGGGATGAGGTGCTGTTCCTCCAGTTTGCGCTGGACTTCAGGGGGACATTGCAGCAGGCCAAGGACGGACATGTGGACATGAGAGAAGGACGATGAGTTGAAATGGCAGCGATAGGAAGGTCTGGGTCCTGCCTGCAGACAGACTGAAGATGTTCTGCAAAGGCGTCACCCAGTCTGCATTTAGTCTCTCCAATGTAGAGTAGGCTGCGTCAGGAGCAGAAAATACAATAGACCAGATTGAAGGAGGTGCACCTGAAGCGCTGCTTCACTTGGAAAGAGTGCTTAGACGCTGGGATGGTGAGCAGGGAGGAGGTAGAGGGGCAGGTGTTCCACCTTCCGAGATTGCTGGATAGGTTCGCCGAAGCGGGTTTAAAACAGATCCCCAGTAATGTGGTTGATTCTTAATGCCCTTAGGAATGGACAATAATGTTAGCCAAGCCAGCGATGCCCACATCCTGTGAATTAATTTTTAATAAAGTTTACTCATAGTTTGTTGATTAAAGCTCATTTGTAATTTTGGACACAGCAATTAAATCTCCTCTTAATCTTCTCTGCTGGAAAGTGAACCATCCCAGATTTTCTAATCTCTCCAAGTAGTCAGAGGCTACCCCCTGGAAATGGCATTAGATTACATAGAATTTACAGTGCAGAAGGAGGCCATTCGGCCCATCGAGTCTGCACCAGCTCCTGGAAAGAGCACCCTACCCAAGGTTAACACCTCCACCCTATCCCCATAACCCAGGAACCCCACCCAACACTAAGGGCAATTTTGGACACTAAGGGCAATTTATCATGGCAAATCCACCTAACGCGCACATCTTTGGACTGTGGGAGGAAACCGGAGCACCCGGAGGAAACCCACGCACACACGGGGAGGATGTGCAGACTCCGCACAGACAGTGACCCAAGCCGGAATCGAACCTGGGACCCTGGAGCTGTGAAGCGATTGTGCTATCCACAATGCTACCGTGCTGCCCCTGCATCGCATGTCACTCAGTCGCATCAGTCAGTCGATCTACCTCTAACTTCTCAGGGCAATTAGTGATGAGCAATAATAACCAGCCTTGCCTGCAATGGCCACATGCTGAGAATTAATAATGCTCACAGTGGAGTAATAATAGTGCGAGCATACCTTTACAAAATCCACCTCTTTCAGTGACGTATTGGCCGGAATTGTCCGGCCATTCGCTGGCGGCAGGATGCTCTGGTCATGCCAGCAGCGCACCCCAGCCCACGGATTCCCGAGCAGCACGGGGTGGTTTCAATGGGACGTCCCATTGACAGTGGTGGGAACAGGAAATCTCGCCGCCAGCGAACGGGACGCATCCTCTCACAGCTGGGAGATCGGAGAATCCTGCCCTAGATTAGGAACAGGGTTGAGGTGAGGAATGAAAGGAGCCTTATCACTGGATGTCTGATGAGAGGCAGCACGGTAGCACAAGTGGATAGCACTGTGGCTTCACAGCGCCAGGGCCCCAGATTCGATTCCCCGCTGGGTCACTGTCGGCGCGGAGTCTGCGCGTCCTCCCAGTGTCTGCGTGGGTTTCCTTCGGGTGCTCCGGTTTCCTCCCACAGTCCAAAGATGTGGTGGAGGTTAGGTGGATTGGCCATGATAAATTGCCCTTAGTGACCAAAAAGGTTAGGAGGGGTTATTGGATTACGGGGATAGGGTGGAAGTGAGGGCTTAAATGGGTCAGTGCAGAATCGATGGGCCGAATGGCCTCCTTCTGCTCTGTATGTTCTATGAGAGAAGGATGGAAAATATTTACTCTATTGCGACAAGAACCGTCTCATGTTTGGACCCCAGAGCCAGAGATCGAGGCTGGCCAGTGGCTTCAGCACTGACCATAATGGTCACTAACTACACTCATCAGCATTGAAGTGATGACCAGTGCTGCCTTTGTTGTAGATTGTCTTTCCCGCAAGGGTATTGTCAGTTTATCTTCTGTCATGTCAGACTGTTTTGATGGTGACCTTTAAGTTGTAATAATAAGCCCTGTGGATCGGGCGCATTGAAAACTCCAATTTCTAACTATTAGATTGATCAGAATGATACGCTTTTGTCGAGCTGTCCACAGTCTCTCGCAATATCACTGGATAATCTGTTCTTAAGGTGCCGAGGAGCCGATGGTTTGAAAAATAGATTTGCTTATTAAATGTATTATTCAACAGACTTGGTATTGCAAAAACAAAATCTACCAACACAGCAAGCCGGGTACAAAAGGGGATCAACACTGAGAAGCTGAGTATTGATAACAGCAAAGTCGGCAAACCAGGCCACTTTCCTAGGAGGGAAGAGGTATTAACCCCTTCAAGGGACTCTATCTCTTTGCCCGTCAGAATAAAATGGATCTCCCCATTTAGTCAGAGTGGCACCGGGTAAACGATTTGCCTGCAAGACACTTTGGGTGGGTTTTTAGTTTTGTGGGTTAGAAATTGTTCTAATTTCAGCCATCTACAAGGGACACAAAACCACAACACAAAACCTGCCTTTCTATAACATCTTTGATGTAGGAAAATGTCCTCAATCACTTCACAGGGTTGTGGGGGAGGGGGGAACGGTGGGTGGGGGTTGGGGGGTTGGCTAGAATCATAGAATCTTAGAACCATAGAATTCACAGTGCAGAAGGAGGCCATTCGGCCCATTGAGTCTGTGCCGGCTCCTGGAAAGAGCACCCCACTTAAGCCCACACCTCCACCCTATCCCCATGAAGCAGTAACCTCTACCTAACCTACGGGCAATTTATCACGGCCAATCTGCCTAACCCTGCACATCTTTGGACTGTGGGAGGAAACCGGAGCACCCAGAGGAAACCCACGCAGACACGGGAAGAACGTGCAGACTCCGCACAGACCCAAGCCGGGAATCGAACCTGGGACCCTGGAGCTGTGAAGCAACTGTGCTAACCGCTGTGCTACTCGTGTCACTACCAGAAAAAATAGTTTTGGAACTGATCACATGAGGCGGTATGAGGAGAGGTGACCAACAGCTCGATCAAGGAGTTAGGTTTTGACGCGTGACACAAAGAAGGAGATAGGTGGAGACGTTGGGCAGGGAATTCCAGACCTCGGGGCTCAGACAGCTGAAGGAAAAGCCCCCACTGGTGTGAGGTGAAGTGATGCACAAGATAAACAGCAATAGGAAGTCGGGCTGCATTTGCACTGACCCGACATGTTCTAGTCTCCCTCCTCTGGCTGGGGTATTACCCAATGCACCGATTTCACATTTTCACTGTCCGCCACAGCTTCCACCGTGTCTCCTGCAGGACAAAATGAACTCCGTTTGTTGCGGATCCAGGCCGACCAGGGGGCTGGCTCCAAGCCTCACGTCAGGAGGGACCCTCAGCAACCAGCTGGGGGAAACCGGTGGGTCACTGTCTGTGCACTGATGTCGCAATCCAGAGGTGCAAGGGCAGCTTGCAAACCCCCCACATCGGGATTTAAAATGTAGGTGGATACGTCAGGGTCAATTATGCAGCTTGCCGGCTGGCCATTTGCCCGTACAAGCAGAAACTCAAGCGGGAGAATCCAGCTAAGAAGGTTGTGCAGTGCCGGTCCGAGGAGACAGAAGAGCTCTTACATGACTGCTTAAAGACAGTGGACTGGTCCATATTTAAGAACTCAGCGACTAACTTAAATGAGTATGCCACCACCGTCACAGACTTCATCAGCAAATGTGTGGACGACTGCGTGCCAAAGAAAGCAGTACGTACGTTCCCCAACCGGAAACCTTGGCTCAACCGCGAGATTGACTCCCTACTGAAGGACAGATCTGAGGCGTTCAAGGCAGACGACCCTGTCCTATACAAGAAATCCAGGTACGACCTCCGCAAAGCCATCCGAGATGCCAAGAGAGAATATCAAACTAAGCTAGAGTCACAGACAGACTCTCGGCGGCTGTGGCAAGGACTGAACAACATAACGGGCTACAAAGCGAAGCCGAGCAGTATCTCTGGCAGCAGCGCACCGCTCCCCGATGAACTTAATGCATTCTATGCTCGGTTTTAGCAGGTAACCAACAATCCGCTGTCGAGTGCCCCAGCAGCCCATAATTCACCCATACCCACCATCACAGTTTCCGAAGTCAGATCGGCCTTCCTGAAAGTGAAATCACGGAAGGCGACTGGCCCGGACGGGACCCCTGGTCGTGCACTCAGAGCCTGCGCATACCAGCTGGCAGAGGTATTAACAGACATCTTTAACCTATCCCTTCTCCACTCCGAGGTCCCCACCTGCTTCAAGAAGACCCCCATCATACTGGTACCAAAGAAGAACCAGGCAACATGCCTCAATGACTACCGCCCGGTGGCCCTGACGTCAGTTGCAATGAAGTGCTTCGAGAGGCTGATCATGAAGAGCATCACCTCCATACACCTGGAATGCCTTGACCCACTTGAATTCGCATACCGTCGCAACCGGTCCACATCAGACGCAATTTCCCTGGCCCTATACTCATCCTTAGAGCATCTCGAAAACAAGGACTCCTACCTCAGACTCCTATTTATTGACTACAGCTCCGCCTTCAACACCAATCCCAGCCAAGCTCATATCAAAGCTCCAAAACCTAGGACTTGGCTCTCCACTCTGCAACTGGATCCTTGACTTTCTGACCAACAGACCACAATCAGTAAGAATGAACATCAATACCTCCTCCACAATAGTCCTCAATACCGGTGATGGAACCATCAATTCACTAGACACGTGCTTTAAGATATGAACAGTGGTTTTAATCTACTTACAACAGAGCCAGCCTGTTCCGCGTTGAGCTCTCGATGAACTGGACGACTGGCTCTGAGCATTGGTATTTATCCAGCAGTCCAGAGCGAGGAGTCGTGGGCGGAGCCAAGGGTGGAGCCCTGTACAAACTCCTAAGCATTCCCAGCGCTACTCCCCCTAGTGGTCGGGCAACACAACTGCGCTTACAAATGCATGGTCTCATGTATATACAATACAGTGTGAATTACGGAGTTACATTCACCACAACCGGTGCCCCGCAAGGCTGCGTACTTAGCCCCCTACTCTACTCCCTGTACACACACGACTGCGTGGCAAAACTTGGTTCCACCTCCATCTACAAGTTTGCTGACGATACGACCATAGTGGGCCGGATCTCGAATAACGACGAGTCCGAATACAGGAGGGAGATAGAGAACCTAGCGGAGTGGTGTAACGACAACAATCTCTCCCTCAATGCCAGCAAAACTAAAGAGCTGGTCATCGACTTCAGGAAGCAAAGTACTGTACACACCCCTGTCAGCATCAACGGGGCCGAGGTGGAGATGGTTAGCAGTTTCATATTCCTAGGGGTGCACATCACCAAAAATCTGTCCTGCTCCACTCACGTCGACGCTATCAACAAGAAAGCACAACAGCGCCTATACTTCCTCAGGAAACTAAGGAAATTTGGCATGTCCACATTAATCCTTACCAACTTTTACAGATGCACTATAGAAAGCATCCTATCGGGCTGCATCACAGCCTGGTATGGCAACTGCTCGGCCCAGGACCGCAAGGAACTTCAGAGTCGTGAATACCGCCCAGTCCATCACACAAACCTGCCTCCCATCCATTGATTCCATCTACACTTCCCGCTGCCGGGGGAAAGCAGGCAGCATAATCAGGGATCCCTCCCACCCGGCTTACTCACTTTTCCAACTTCTTCCATCGGGCAGGAGATACAGAAGTCTGAGAACACGCACGAACAGACTCAAAAATAGCTTCTTCCCCGCTGTTACCAGACTCCTAAATTACCCTCTTATTGACTGACCTCATTAACACTACACCCTGTATGCTCCATCCGATGCCAATGCTTATGCAGTTACATTGTATATCTTGTGTTGCCCTATTATGTATTCTCATGTATTCTCATGAATTTTGTTTAATTCCCTATTCTTCCATGTACTGAATGATCTGTAGAGCTGCTTGCAGAAAAATACTTTTCACTGTACCTCGGTACACGTGACAATAAACAAATCCAATCCAACCCAATCCAATCCAAAATTATGTTTCTCGTAGACTGATAGTCTCCAATTTTCTTTTAATTTACTTGGTGTTACCAGAATTTCACACCTATATATTTGCCCCCCTAGTCATTCGTTTCTATCTGCTGATTTTACTTCAATGAAGGTGTGAATCATTGCTTTTAGCGTAATGCTAAAAATCCACTTGGTTATGACTTGAAAGGTTTATATTCATCACCTAGCTCAACTGAAACCTTCATCAATGCTTTTCCAGATGCTTACTAAGATAGTTACTTTCAATGAAGGTGTGAACCATTGTTTTTAGCTTCATACAAAAATGCTGTTTGTTTGTTTGGGAGAAGGAAACTGCATTTTATAATCCTGCTCTTTGCAGCTGCTGTTAACCCTTCATGGGATCTTTCCCTGTATCCTCTCATGTTTCTTAAATCAGGTATTGCCAGACTTCCATGTTTCAAATGACACCTCTTTCCATATTTTCAATTGCAGACCTCGGCGCAGTGAGGCAGCAGTGCTAACCCACTGCGCCACCGTTGTACCCTCCAAATAGGCTCACATTAACACTGCAATGAAGTTACTGTGAAAAGCCCCTAGCCGCCACATTCCGGCGCCTGTTCGGGTACACAGAGGGAGAATTCAGAATATCCAATTCACTAAACAGCACGTTTTTTGGAATTTGTGAGAGGAAACCGGAACACCCGGAGAAAACCCACGCAGACACGGGGAGAACGTGCTGACTTCGCACAGAGAGTGATATCAGAGAATGTAAGAGCGGAACTGAGGAACACCAGGCCCTTCGTGCTCCTGAGAATACCAAGTTTAAATAGACTGGTCCTATTCTTGTTCAGCCTTGGCCTGTTCCTATGTAATACATAGTTTGCACGTTTACCTGATGCCATCATTTATGATCCCTTTTTTCTTGGTGTTAAGAGTAAGGCCATCGGGTCATGGATGCCCAGTATTCCCAGGCAGCAAATTATATAAACTTTGACATAGACCAGACCCAACAAGATGCCGGGGCAGCAGAATTCTCTGCCATCAACTGGATACCCCAAGTCCAGGGGCTCATAAATGGCACGTATGTCGCCTTATGTGCACAGGGCCCTGAGGGAGTGGCCTACATCAACAGGAAGCGGGTCCACTCCCTCAACATCCAACAAGTGTGCGACAACCACATGAAGATCATGCACGTGTGTTCACGCTTCCCGGAGCATGTGCATAACAGCTGGATCCTGCTGCAATCGGACATCCCCTTCCTCTTTGCGGATGACCCCAGGAAGGCCGGTTGGCTCTTGGGGATAAGGGGTACCCATGGAGGACTTGGTTAATGATGTCAGTATGGAGGCCGGTGACCGATGTGGAGATCCGATACAACAAGGTCCATGCAACCACCCGGTCTCTCATTTGAGTGGTGCATTGGACTCCTCAAGATGGGTTCCAATGCCTCGACTGCTCTGGTGGTGCCCTGCAGTCCATTCCCCAGAGGTCTGCCACTTTGTCGTGGTCTGCTGTGCCCTCCACCACCTGGCACAGGAGCGTACATACGTGCTAGAGGAGCAGGGGAGGAATATGTGGCGGAGGAGGAGGAGGACGAGGAGGACGAGGAGGCGTCGGGCCAGGAGGAGCAGGAAGACGAGCCCGGAGAGGACCCACAGGATCAGTCAGAGGATGGAGTACCGGAAGGAGCAGCGAGGGCCCAGCAAGCTCAGAGGGCCAGGAAGGCCCTCATTGTCGCCCATTTCACATAGGACCTCATCCAGCATTCCCTCGCTCCCCAACACCCACACCCCTCTCCTGCCTCCCTGCCCCCATCCCTCTGCCTTCCCCCTCCCCCATCATTCACTATCCTCCTCCCACATTTCCCACCCTCCCAGGGTCTGTGTAACATCGCTCCAGGTGATGGGACTGTGTCGGCGGGTCATGGTCGAGGGCAGGGGGAGATGATGATAACCTGCTGAGAGTTGAGTGCCAGTGCTCCTCATTCGATGCCATAGTCTGACCTCTGCCTGTCTGCGGAGTGCTCGCTCACATCCATCACGTGCGTGTGGTGTCCTGGAGGGGAGGGCAAGAGGATTACAGGACCACCGTGTCTGGGGAGATGGGCAATGGGATTAGTGCTCAGCCTGCATAACAGAAGAGAGTGCTAGAGGCATCGCATCGAGGTCAACAGATTTTAATGATTTACGTGACTGTTCCCAACTGCTGCACTCTTCCGATGGTGCCGCCCCACTCTCCCCACCCCACATAGACCCTCCCCCCTTCCTACATCCCCAATGCATCCTTCCCCCCTTACCCCTACCCCCCTTATCCCTTCCCCACCCCCTCTCTCCCAGTGCCCTCTCAGTGATCCTCCACGTGCCTTCCGTTCTCCACCATTATGTCTAGATGTGTCCCAAGCGTGCACATCTGAGGTGGAGGCCGCCAGCTGTGTTCCACGTCCCATGGCCTTCAATGCCTTGGGCACCGAATGCTGACTTTGAGATGCACTGTCGGGGGGGGTTGAACTCGGGGGAGCCGGCGGCCACATGTTGCCACTCCGTAAGCTGGATCCGGGTTGCCACCCAGTGCCCAGCGTTCCCCGTCCTCCCAGTCGCTGCCCACAGTGCCCTGAGGTTCACCTCGGGATGGAGGGGCAGCTGAATCAGCCGGCTGACCCCGCATCAGCTGGCTCTGCCAGCCCTGGCAGCCCCCCAATGTCTGCAGCCCTCAGTGATGCTCCTCACCGACTGGGGCATACTCTGGAGCACCCTGGCAATGCCCACCTGAGACTGGGACACATCCCTCAGCAACTGAGACATGCTCCGCAGCGCCTCAGCTACACCCAACTGGGACATGCTCCACACTGTCTCATCAAGGCCCACTTGGTCTCGTTCCCCAGCGACTGGGACTTGCTGTTGAGGTGCTCAGCCATGTCCGACACTGACTGAGCCATGCCTTGGACACATCCACTCATGCTGCCGATGTCGTGCACCAGGCTCTCCACTGCGGTCGCTGTCCCAGCAGTTTGTGCCGCGGTGCCACTCCTCACCGATGCCATCTTCTGCGTTCACAGCCTCTGAGACTCCTCCAATCGGCTATGGACCTGCTGGAGTGTCGCTGACGGGGGAAACAGGGGAAGTGCTGGTCAGGGGTCCGCTGCAAATTCACCCTCCTGTCCCAGTGGAGGCCGTTGACCTTCTTGCGGCACTGGGTACCGGCCATCCTGGCCAGCCTCCCCGAGCTGGCTGCCCTGTGACTGACCCTCAGGGGAACAGGGAATCCCGTCTGGCCTGGACCGCTTTGTGTTGTCTGCCCAGGTCGGCATCGCTGAATCGTTGGGTTGGTCCTTGCGATGGCAAGTGCTGCTCTCCCTTGTTAGCAGCCGGCTGGTGAGAGCGGTCCCAGCGAATCAGGCAGCGGGATCATCATTTGCGACAAGAATCCCGTGAGGCCTTGTTCAGTGGAGCAATTAACATTTTATCGCAGTGACGGCCTCACTGGGCCAAACGTCAGGAAGCTCACGGCAGTTCCCGCTCACTACTACACTTCAAAACCACTTCGTTAAATCCCGTCCGCCCTGTCTGGAACACAGCGACTGCACAACGGAAGATCTTTGTGGCTAATTCTAATGACAGTGCAGCAGGATTCTGCCCTTTGTTTCGCTGAGCTGGAGTAGGGAGACTGCCAGGTCCCAGTGGGTTTTTAGCCATGTCCCGCTCGGAGGCATGTGCACGACTACGCCATTGGACGAAGGCAGAGTCAGGTCTGGGCAGTGGCAATCTCTGCAGTTGAATAGCCTTCCACTGCTCACTTGCTATGGGGTGTCGCACATTAAATGCAGCTTGGAACCAGGTGGAACCAGTCATTGGAAGGAAAATCAGAGGCTGGGTTGGGGCAGGAGAAGGGCGGGGGCGGGTTGAATGGGGGGGGGGGGGGAGCAGGTTGGAATGCTGGAGTGGGGGCTAAAGAACCAGGGACGGGATTGTCCGACCCCCCCTCCCACCGGGTCGGGAATCGCCCGGGCCGGCATCAATCCCGCCCCCACCATGTCCTGAATTCTCCACCCTCTGAGATTCGGCGGGGCGGGAATCGCGCTGCGCCAGTCGGCGGGCCCCCCGCGGCGATTCTACGGCCCGCGATGGGCTGAAGTCCCGCTGCTGACAGGCCTCTCCCGCCGGCGTGGTTTAAACCACCTACCTGACCGGCGGGATTGGGGTCCTGGGGGGGGGGGGGGGGGGGGGGGGACGGGACGCGCGGGGCGATCTGACCCCGGGGTGAGTCCCCATGGTGGCCTGGCCCGCGATCGGGACCCACCGATCGACAGGCGGGCCTGTGAAGTGAGGGCACTCTTTTTCTTCTGCCATCGCATGGTCTTCACCAAGGCGGAAGAGACCCCCTCCAATGCGCATGCGCCGGTATGACGTCAGCAGCCGCTGACCCTCCGCCGCATGCGCGGAATTACGCCGGCCTGCGAAGCCCTTTCGGCCCCGGCTGGCGTGGCGCCAAAGGCTGTTCACGCCAGCCAGCGGAGTGGGAACCACCGGCGCAGGCCTAGCCCCTCAATATGAGGGCTTGGCCCCTAAAGGTGCGGAGACTTCCACACCTTTGGGGTGGCCCGACGCCGGTGGTTCATGCCACTCCATCACACCGGGACCCCCACACCCCGCCGGGTAGGGGAGAATCCCGGCCCAGGTCTTTGCCATATCCCTTCCAGAACTGCGACTGAGATTATAAATCTGGAAGCTAATGTGAAATGAAATCCTTATTCCAGCTGTTAGTGAAGACACTCAATAAAGATCATCATTAGATTGACAAAGAACAGTCATAAAATTGATGGTACGAGATCGGCATTTTGAGCTGTGTGAGGAAGTGTAATATGTTGAGCAGTGCAGTATTCGGGATTTACGGGTGTGTCCCAGCCTCCCAGGGACAACACCAAAGCTGTCTGATCATCGAGACGGTGTGTGGCCTCTCCCAGAAAGTACCCACCCTCGCCCCTCGCCCTCTGGGTTAGTCTTTCTGAGAGGCCTCCCTAGCATAAATGTATGGATGAGTTAATGAGAGGATCTCTTGAGCTATCAACAGGCAGAGCGCCACACAAACACAAGACAATCTGCTGCATTAATTAACTGCTATCGATCGCCTTTCCTTGTTGGGAATATTGATCCTGATTTATGCTATCAGATCACACCAACAATCTGTTCACATCCAGCCCTCTTCTCTTCACTCCCCCCGCCCCCCCATCCCCCTCGCCCCGGCCGGCCCTTCCCCACACTCACCCGACCCGGTTTATTTTGTTGTGAGGTAGTTTTGTACTTCAAGAATAGGGTCAGGGTGGCAGAGGCAAGTTGAACGCCACCCTTGGCTTTAGAGGGGTTTCACAGGTCGGCGCAACATCGAGGGCCGAAGGGCCTGTACTGCACTGTAATGTTCCATGTTCTTTGAGCTCCGATAGTCCCTTGAGATCTTGGTTGAGTGTTGAAGAAAGGAAGGGGACTTCCTCTCAGGCCTTTGTGTGCAGTCAACGGCTTTGAGCGTGGAAACAGGAGCCCTTCAAGGCTGTTCCCCATTTAATTAGATTGTGGCTGATCTACACCTTCACTCCATCTACCCTACACCTTGCTTTCATAAACATTTACACCGTTGGCCTCACAAAAATCCATCATCCTTAGCTTTGAAATTTTCACTGGACTCCACCTCCCCCCCCCCCCCCCCCCCCACAAGCAACTTTATGCAGAGAATGTTCCAGATTTCCACTCCCCTTTTGTGTGAAGAAATGTCTCTTGGTGCCAACTCTTGAGTGGCTTAGCCCTAAATTTAATGTCACACCTGCTTGTTCTGAGGGGGAAGACGGGGGGGGGGGGCTCCATGGCACCTCCGGCAGTGCAGCATTCCACCCCTTCGTACTGTGCTGGAGTGTCGGCCTTGTGTATATACTCCGCTCCTGGAGACGGACTGGTTCTGCTTCCTGAAGAATCCTGAAGAACTAATTTCCCCATTTCAGCAGGCATCAAGCCACTAATTAACATATTGAAGGCAATGAAAACCTGCTTTAGACATCCGCTAGGGACTTCTTTAGGTCGATCCCCCGCTCTTCAGTTGGTATTGAAGGTCATTAAAGTTTGAGATCTTATTTGGTTTTAAGCAAATGCAGAAAAAGAGAAAGGGTGGGGGGGAGGGGGTGTGTCTCTGGGTGGTGGGGGGAAGGGGAGGAAGGCCTGTGATAGGATGACAGGGGAGAGATTAAATGACAAAAGGGATGATGGTTCATCATAATCAGGAATTGTAATGGAACAAGTAAAGCAGTGTTTCCCAAACATTTTTCTGCTGTGGCCCCATTATAATAGTTCAACTTCATGCAATCCCAGAGGGACAATTGGGGGAAGAGAGTTGTTGGCGTTGGCTGTGCGTTGGGGGTTCAAACAGCAGGACACCAGCACAAAGAACAACTAAAATATCTTCCATTTTGCAGGCTCTGATGTCGGAGATCAAGCCTCAGAGCTCATTGGCTTAGGCCATGACCACAGGCAAAATAAAATGGTGCAGGTTTAGTGGGTCCTCACAGCTGATGCCAGGACGATCACATCTCCTTCTCCACTCCACAGCCGCCATTGCATCCTCGGAGTTTGCACCACCCCAATTGCCAAGCGTCTTTCTCTCTCTCTGTCTCTCCCTCCACCACCCACTGGGGCTCAATGCCCACAGTGAAGGAACAAAGGAGAGGTGTAAATGGCAACAGCAGACTACTTACTGGCACCTGCTACTCAAAAGAACGGGGGCAGAGGTTGTGATCTCGAGTCATTGAGATGTGGCGTCGTGTCCAGAAGGTGCCTAATCAAAAGTTTCCCCGTTTCCTTGGGGTTTAATTGGAATCCATAAAATCCCTACCGTGAAGAGGAGGCCATTTGGCCCATTGAATCTGCACCGACGTAGGCCCACTCCCCTGTTGTATCCCTGTCACCCCATCTTCTGTGCACATCTTTGGACTGTGGGAGGAAACCGGAGCAGCTGGAGGAAACCCACGCACACACGGGGAGAACGAGCCACACAGACAGTCACCCACGGCCAAAATTGAGCCTGGGTCCCTGGCACTGTGAGACAGGTCATCATTCAATCATAAAGTTTATACAGTGCAGAGGAAGCCATTCAGCCCATCACATCTACTCCAACCCTCCAAAAGAGCACTCGACCTAGGTCCAGACGCCTCCCCCTCACTGTAATCCCACCAAACCTTTTGGGCAATAAGGGGCAATTTAGCACGGCCAATCCACCTAACCTACACATCTTTGGACTTTGGGAGGAAAGCGGAGCACCCGGACGAAACTCGTGCAGGCACGAGGAGAATGTGCAAACTCCACATAGACAGTCACCCAAGGTCGGAATTGAACCCGGGTCCCTGGTGCTGTGAGGCAGCAGTGCTGAACACTTTGCTGCTGTGCCACCAGAACAGAGTAGGAGATCAAGGACAGAGCAAGCCGGGAGCCCAGGGTCATTGCATGCAGACTGAAAAGGCGTGGTGAAGCAAAGGAATCGCCCAATCTGCAGCTGGTTGTACAAATGTAGAGCAGACCAAAAGAATTGGAAGCATGCAAAGATCTCGGCAGGTCGGAGGGTTGAGGGTGGGATGCAGAGAAACGACCAAGGCTATTTGAGGGATTTTAAAACGAGGAGGAGTATTTTTAAATCAAGACGTTTCTGCACCGTGATCCAGTCTGTGTCAGTGAACACAGGGCGGCCAGGAAATGGTGTGTTAGGATATGAAGGGTAGAGTTTTGAATGAACTGAAGTTTACAGAGCGTGGAGGAAAACACCATTAAGGGATTCATGACCATCGCCCAAGTTGCTTTTTCAGTGAGGAGGAGCAGTGATGAGCAGATTAACTTCAGAAACCATTCGCCCTCCAGACCTATTGATCATGCATCATCCGCAGGTTTAATGAGGCTTCTTTTCGTGGTGAGTTTGCTTTCTCAAAGGGCTAATTTCATGGACCTAATCAAGGTGGAGGGAGTGGGGGGGGGGGGGGGGGGGATGGTTTAGGGATCCTAAGCCTTTCATTTAACTGATATTCGCCCCTCCCCATGGATTACGAACCTTGGCCCCTCGAGGGAAACTGTCTGATTTTAAAGTTCATGAAAATTCGATGAGAATTGATCGCATCCAATTGATTTTTTTTTTTGTTGCTCCCTTTCCCCTTTGCAAATCTTTTAAAATTTAAATTTATTTTACAGAGTGCGTCCCTCTATATTTCTTCTTGTCGAGCTGGAACGATGGAGAGGCAGGCAGATTAATTAGCATTGAGCCGCTGTCAGCAAGTGGGTGGGCATTTATGTCATGTGAGAGTACCTTTAAGAAATGAGTGTTTATAAATGGGTATGTAAATAAATATCTGTAGTGAGAGTACCTTTAAGAAGTGGGTGTTTATTATTGCAGTGATGTCAGAGAGTGAGTGGAGCTGGGCTGTCTGTCAGCTTTTTACTGTAGTTTTTGAGCAGGCTACAGGGTGTGTTTTAGTTTCGTTTTCAGTGTTGGAGCTGAAGCCAGACCAAGCAGGCGTACTGCTGTTCTCTCTGCCATCGAAAGACTATCCCGTGATCATTTGGTGAATTCAGAATTATAAATGTTTTCAGCCGTGACTTTAACCTGATGTGCTTCTGTTAAAGGTTTTGTTTTATCGTTGTATGGATGGTAAAGGAAAGCTTAAAGGATTACTTAGTGTTGTATTCTTTGGGGGTTATATTTGAATTGATGGTTGCTAAGATGTTCACTGTATGTTTTAAAAAGGTTAATTTGAGTTCATAGAATAAACATTGTTTTGCTTTAAAAAATATTTTTCCATTCCTGCTGTGCCACACCTGTAGAGTGGGCCGTGTGCTCCCCATACCACAATCTATTAAATGTTGTGGGTCAGGTGAACTCCATGATACACTTTGGGGGTCTCTAACCCCTGGCCCAGGGTTTGCGACACACTCACTGCGTGAAGACCAAAGAAAAAGACATTTCCAGGTTGAGACAGTCTCATCTGAACTTGTGATTACACAATTATCAAGGAGATGAGTGGCTCATTCCCCGATTGGTGATCGATTAGGGTCGGAGGGCCTGCTGCCCAGGCGATGAAAAGAATGCCCCACTCGTCTTCAAATGCATTGTAAAGTCTTTAATGTCCAACCAAACTGTTGGGTTCAGGGAAAACAAGAGAATTGCATTAATACAGCATTTATATTGCGTGGTCCCAGCACATTTCACCATTACTGAAGTGAAGTTTTTGTGATGTCATCGTGGTTGTAATGTCGCAAGTGTGGCAGCCAGTTAGGGCACAACGAGCTTCCACACAGTGCCTCTGTGTGAAGTGACAACCAAACATCGGAACCAGCAGAGCGGCACTCTCTCAGTACTGCACTGGGAGACCCTCAGTTCGCCAGAGACTTCAGGGTGAGCGCAGCAACTTCCTACATAGTGCTGTGTTGCGCCTGATGCACTGATCACCAATCAGCCGGGGCAGGCCGGTTCCTGCCTCCATTTCTATGGTGAACTGGTCTTCATGGACAGCTCCTTCCTGCTGCACCCATGGACCCATGTGTCACCGAGTCAGGTCAGTACTGCGCCTGGGGTCAGCTCAACCCTTGTGCCGCACACCAGTGTCTTTCTGGACAGGGCTGTGCAGTGGGACTCCACAATAATGGTTCAGGGCGGGATTCTCCGTCCTGTCGCACCAATTTTCTGGCGCAGTGCGCACCCGCTGCCGGCGGGATTCTCTGGATCCCGCCAGCCAGCCGATGAGATTTCCAATTGTTAGCAGCTTCACGTCATCGGGAAATCCCCGGGCGTGAGTGCGTTGCCGGTGTAACGGAGAATCCCGACAGCGGAGAATCCTGCTCTCAGGGTTCAAGCAGGGATGGAGTGCGAGGTGAGGTGCGGGACGGGGTGGGGGGGGAGGAGGGGGGAGGGGAGGAGTGGTGGAAATGTACAGGGGGTGAAGGAAGGCGAGGGCGCACAATGACACGCTGAGGGACAAGGAGGTGGATGAAGGAGATGAACAATGGATGGCAGAGGGAAGATCAGAGGAGGGAAATTGGACACTGACAATGCTGCAGGGAAAGCTCACAAACGAGATGGTTAAGGGGATACTGCATTGTTTACTGGGAGGGATCGAATGAAGGCTCCAGATGCAGTGTATAGGGGTCCAAGTAGGGCGTGGGTGCGGGCCGATGATGCACAAACACCATCGGCATTAGGATTCCACCGCCCCCCCACCCACCCACCCACCCACCCACCCCCCCCACCGCCAACATCAGCATCAGGGTTCTTATTTCCCCCCCCCCCCCCCCCCCCACCCCCACACCACCATCAGCATTGGAGTTCTCACCCTGACTTCTCCCTCCCCCCACCCCCACCACCACAAGCATCAGCATCAGGGTTCTCACCCTCCCCACCCCCACTATCAGCATCGGGGTTCTGACCTCGGACTCCCACCACACATCAGAATCAGGCATTGAAAGTCAGTCTCTAATGGTGACCCTTTTTCTTGTCATAAAAAATGTACCAGGTTCACTAATCTCCTTTTAGGGGAAGGAAATCTGCCGTCCTTACCTGCTTTGGGGCCTACATGTGACTCCACAGTTTAGAGTGGTTGACTCTTCACTGCCCTTCTGAAAGGGTTAAGCAAGGACAGTTTGGGATGTCCAACAAAATGCGGGCCCTTCGCTCACATCTCATGGAAAAAAAAGAAAGTAAAAAGATTCCTAAACCTGGAGGTATCTCGCAGGTCAGCCTCTCTATCTTCTCTTTCCTTGAACACTTTATCTCTCTGACCGAACCTTTGATCACCTGACCCTTCCTTATGTGACGCAGGGTCAGTTTGTGGCCAATGTTTGTTTCACGGAGCGACAGTGCAAGTCGTTGTTGTCCTGTCAGGAGACGCGGGATAGCAGAGAGGAAAATTCACCTCAATGAGCATGGCTTGTGGAGCTGTTATTTAAGCGAGAGACGTTCTCTTCTGCCACAGTCTCATCCTTCATCTTAATGAGCACCAGAGCTAGAGTAAAAAGGGCTTGAACAGGATAATAATGACTTAGGTAACTGTATAAAACTGTTAAGGTAGCATTGTGTGTATTTTTAATACAGCCCTACTTTCTCTCCCACATAACCTGGCATTTCCTATAGATTGATGGTAATTGTCATTTGCTGGCACTTCATCGTTATTAGAGAATTTATTACTGTCACTCCAAAAACACAACCCTTGCTGACTGTCTTCCTTCCTGAGTTTGGCTCATTAAGGAATGGGGCTGTTGCTAATAAAAGGTTGAGTCTCCTTTATCCGCCTTCATGCTTCGCTGTGTGTCACAATGAGGGGCCAGCAGGAGGAATAGGCCTTCGGCCCAAGAAGCCCGTCCTCCTTTTCACGGCCCCAACCCTCATAAACCCTTTCCACCTCCCTGCTTCTCTTTATATACCCCTCAACCTGCTCTTCTGTAGCAAGCGCAAGTCAGGAGTGTGGTGGAATAGATTGTCTAGATGAGTGCAGCTCCACGAACACTGAAGGAGCTCGCCTTCATCCACGACATAGCAGCCCACACAACTGGCACATTATAGCAATGACTACACTGCAAAAGCATTTCCTTGGCTCTAGTGGTTGTCTTTTAGTGAAGCCTTTCTTTCTTTTCACCCCGCCCATTGTCATAATATACATCTATGTATATAATGGAGTGCAGACAGGCGGGGATTGACACACAGGATGACCAGTAAGCACACAGAACAGAGCAGCCAATCACCAGACAGGACACGACCACTATAAAGCCAGAGGGCACTAGGTTTCCCGCTCTCTCTGGACCCAGCCACTGAGACAGTCAGAGTCCATGAGCTAGCCAGTGCAAACACCATGCAGTAGCTAGTAAGTCTGGTCAGGCTAGTACTAGGTCTCAAGTGAAGTCAGTATAGTGTCAACCCACAGTTGAGCATGTATATTAGTTAAGATGTTAAATAAAATCGTGTTGCATCTAGAGGTCTGTCTCTCGCGACACTGCATCAAGTGCAGTCCACGTCGACCCAGCCTACCTAACACATCACCTCAAACATTCACTCCCTTCACCACTGGCACACGGTAGCAGCCATGTGTGCCATCGAGAAGGCGCATTGCAGAAACTCACCAAGGCTCCTTCAGCAGCACCGACCAAACTGATGACTTCTCTCACCTCAAGGGAACCAGGGCAGCGGATGCATGGCAACTTGTAAATTCTCCCTGAAGGGCTTCCATCCTGACTTGGAAATATGTCATTGGTTTTTTTCGCCGTCGGAGGAACAACTCTGCTCTAGACTGCAACAGCTCCAGAAGGTGGCCCAACAACAACTTGTCAAATGCAATTGGAGATGGCCAACAAATGCTGAGCTCCGAGCGATGGCCCCATCCCACAAAAATGTCAGTGTTTCATTGAGCTTACATCTGCTGTCCTGTGTTTCTGATGAGATGGTTACCCCTAGTCACCCCCCGAGGTGAATATAAAATACCCCATTGCACTCTTTGAAGAAGAGTAGGGGAGTTCTCCCTGATATTCTGACCAATATTTATCCACCTTTATTCAACAGAGGCATTCAAGAGGCCAGTTGGTGATTATTTGAATAGAAACAATGTGCAGGGATTCGGGAAAAAGGCAGGGGAATGATGCTAAGCCATAAAGCTCGTTTGGAGAGCTAGTACAGGCACGATGGGACAAATGGCCTTCCTCTGCACCATAATTAATCTGTGATTTGACTTACCTTGCTCTATGGATGGCACGGTGGCACTGTTACTTCACAGCTCCAGGGTCCCAGGTTCGGTTCCCGGCTTGGGTCACTGTCTGTGCGGAGTCTGCACGTTCTCCCCGTGTCTGCGTGGGTTTCCTCCGGGTGCTCCGGTTTCCTCCCACAATTCCCGAAAGACGTGCTGTTAGGCGAATTGGACATTCTGAATCCTCCCTCCATGTACCCGAACAGGCGCCGGAGTGTGGCGACGAGGGGATTTTCACAGTAACTTCTTTGCAGTGTTAATGGAAGCCTACTTGTGACAATAACGATTATTGATATATCTATCTGCTACTGACGCACTGGTGAGTGCAAAATTGCAATGGAAGAAATGACGTTGGAGCTGCACTCATCCAGGTAAGTGGGGAGTTTCCATCACACTCTTGGCTTGTACCTTGTCGATGGCGGACAGGTTTTGGGGAATCAGGAGGAGGTGTTACTCACCACAGAATTTCCAGTCTCTGATGTGCTCAGTAGCTACACCATTTATGTGGTTGGTCCAGTGCAGTTTATTGATCAATTCCTTCAATAATTCTTTCTGTTTTATTTTGCCCATTGTGTTGCCTGGGAGACCAGACACCAGATTAATGTAAGGAATAGGACTGGACCATTTGGCCCTTCGAGGTGGCTCCATCATTCAGCAACATCTTCTCCCTCACCTCAACTTTTCCGCACTACCCCTTAATTCCCAAAAATCTCTTGACCTCAGTCTCCAATATTCTGAACAACCGGGTTAAAGAATTCCAAGGATTCGCAACCCTCTAGCTGAAGTAATTTCTCCATTATCTCAGCCCGACGAATAGGATGTTGCTAAACATTCTTGCACTTTCTCAGCTATTTTGGAAGTTTTGGCCGTACAGTGCATTTCCACTCTGGAACGGGCAAGAGTAGTGTCTCACTGATTCGCATGCCGTCGGCCCATGGAGCCCTTCAAATACCCACGATGCATTGCTGTGACAACAAAAAAAAAGAAGCCAACCTTCTGAACAACAAGACTTGCATTTATACAGCCCCTTTTCCTATCTCATGACCTCAGGTCCAAAGCATTGTACAGCCAATGAGGTACTTTGGAAATGCAATCAACATTTTAACGAGAGAAACGAGTCAGCCAATTTGCACACAGTAAACTCCCCCGAAGAACAGTGAGATAATAGCCAAAGGCTCTGATTTAGGCATGTTGGCTGGGGGAATAACTATTGGTAAGGACATTGGGGAGAGGTCCTGTGTTTCTCGGGAATAGTGCCACAGGATCTTTCACATCCACCTGGGGCCGGATAGGGCCTTGTTTAATGACTCATCCAAAAGGCTGCACCTCGGACACTGCAGCATTCCCTCAGCATTGCACTGGGGGTGTCAGCTTGGAGCGTGCGCTCAGTTTTGGACGGGGGGGGGGGGGGGGGGGGGGGGGGTGGGACTCAAACCCACATCTAACCTACTCTCCTCCTCTGAGCACTTCTCAAGCACATTTCCTCCCCATACTGCACCTCCTCAGCTCCCTGGGTGGCACTTGTCACATACCCCTTCTCAGTCATGAATGGTATTTCTATTGTGCCTTTAACATAGTTGAAGTGGTGAGATTATGCTGAATTTACAAAAGCAGGGAAGTTATATTGAATCTTCCTAATGACCTGGTTAGACCACAATGAGAGCATTGCGCCCAGCTCCGGAATATAAAGCCAGTCTCAGGAATGGTGACCATGACAACTATCCTCAATTGTGGTAAAACTCAACTGGTTCACTAACGTTCTTTCGGGAAGGAAATCTGCCGTCCTTACCCGGCCTGGCCTACAAGTGACTCCAGAACCACAACAGTATGATTGACTGTTAATTGCCCTCTGAAATGATGTAGCAAACCACTCAGTTCATGGGCAATCAGGGATGAGAAAAGAATGCTGGCCTAGCCAATGCTAACCATGTCCCGTGAAAGGGCTGGATTCTCCGTCCCGCCGCGCCAAATTTCTGTTTCACGCTGCCGGCGGAATGCTCCGTTACACCGGCTGGCCAATTGGGTTTCCCTTTGTGGGGCAGCCTCACGCCATCGGTAAACTACCCTGGTTGTCGGCAAAATGGAGCATCCTGCAGGTGGAAAATCCAGCCCATGGTTCTGGTCACTGGACTTGGGGGAAAGATGTGAACATCCATGAGAGAATGAAGAGGAGGTTGACTGTAATGGCTCCAGGGCAGGGGAGCAGTGGGGGTCGTTCTCGTTAGAGCAAAGTAGATTGACGAGGGACTTGATAGAGGTCTACAAGATTGTGACAGAGTTAGATGGGCAGCACGGTAACACAGTGGTTAGCACTGTTGCTTCACAACGCCAGGGTCCCAGGTTCGATTCCTGGCCTGGGTCACTGTCTGTGCGGAGTCTGCACGTTCTCCCCGTGTCTGCATGGGTTTCCTCCGGGTGCACCGATTTCCTCCCACAGTCCAAAGATGTGCAAGTTAGGTGGATTGACCATGCTAAATTGCCCCTTAGAGTCCATTAAAAAGGTTAAGTGGGGTTACTGAGTTGCAGGGAAAGGGTGGAGGTGTGGGCTTGAGTAGGGTGCTCTTTCCCAGGGCTGGTACAGACTGGATAGGCAGAATGGCCTCTTTCTTTTCTGTAAATTCGACAATTCTATGATAATGTGGGTGAGACAAACCCTTTGGCTGGGGGCTGGGGATATGAGGTCTGGGGGATCCAGATTAGGAGGTTGTGGGCAAAATCGCGAGAAATAGGAGCAGGAATAGACCAAACAGCTCATCGAGCCTGGTCCATCATGCAGTACACAATCATGGCTGATGTTGGGCTTCACCACCACTCTCCTGCCCACTCCTAATACCCTTTAATTCCTCGAGGGACCAAAACTCTATACATCTCAGCTTTAAACGTATTCAACGGTGGAGCATGTCGGCCAGTGTTCCGAATGTAGTCTCAGCAAAAACCCTGTAGATTGCAGTGAGAAATTTTTGTTTGTGTAATCCACTGTCCTTGCGATAAAGACCTGGGGCAGGATTTTCCGACCCCCCCGCCGGGTCGGAGATTCGGCGGGGTGCGGCGTGAATCCCACCCCCACCGACTGCCGAATTCTCTGGCGCCAGAGATTAGGCGGGGGCGGGATACGCGCCGGTCAGCAACTGCTGGCAGCAGCCCGCCCGGCAATTCTCCGGCCCACGATGGGCCGAGTGGCCGTCCATTTTCGGCGGGTCCCACTGGGGTATGTTACACCAGGTATTTGCCGGCGGGACCTGGCTGCGCGGGCGGCCTCCAGGGTCCTCGGGGTGATCTGGCTCCGGGAGGTGCCCCCACGGTGGCCTGGCCCGCGATCGGGGACCCACCAATCCGCGGGTGGGCCTGTGCTGTAGGGGCACTCTATTCTTCAGCACCGGTGGCTGTACCGGTCTGCCATTGCCGGTGCGGAGACAAACCCCTCTTCGCGTGCGCTGGGATGACGCCAGCATATGCTGGCGCTTCCGCACATGCGCCAAGTCGCGCCGGGGAATGGGAATCAGGAATAGTCCTGACTCATTGGGGAAAATAACTTTGCATCACAAGATAAAGGCCTCTCTCTGTCAGATGACTAAAAGCTTGATCGAACGTGCAGGACTGAAGGACAGTCTGAAGGCAGGAGAGAGTTTACTGAAGCGGTACGGCGCAGAAGTGGGCCATTTGGCCCATCGTGTCTTCCAGAGTTTCGGGCCTGAGTAGTTGAAGACAGAGCCGGGAATGGTGGCGTGATTAAAGTTATGGATGGACAAGAGGCCAGATTGGGAGAAATGCAGGTGTCTCGGAAGTTAGCAAAACCGGAGAAGTTAAAGAGGTGGGAAAGGGTGAGGCCACGGAGGAATTCAAATGCAAGGATTATAATTTTAAAATGGAGCTATTGCTGGTCTGGGGGTGAAGCAAAATAGGGCAGATTACACTGCCAGGCATGGATTATCCTAGTCGAGTTGAGTGTCTACCTTTAAACTGCCAGCAATATGATAAAGTGCAGTGTCGATTGCCTGGCATTAGCACCTCGCAATGACACAATTGCATCTTCTCTGACCCCTCCCCCCATCATATCCCATCCCTGATTGGTCGATTCCAGTACACTGAAACCAATCAATAAACACTTTCCTGTTTCATCGCGAGGTAATTATAAAGGGAGGTGGGGGGGAGGTGGGGAACGAGGGAAGCTTAGCTGACCTTTAACCCAAAGTGCATTACTTAGCTGATATGAAGATGGATTGCTTGATTCTACACAAACATATGCTGCAATTGGAGGAATCAGCGTCATAGCACTCTGAGGTAATTGGTATTGATTTTCTCTGGGCCCTTTCACGAGCCGCTGAGCAGACGATTACACAAAGGAGATAATGCAGTCGAGTTTTGCAATATTCAATTTCAAAGGCTATACGGAGAAATAAATTAACAGCAAACCTCTGGGTCCCACCACTGTTCCGGAAGGCCCCCGAAGATTTGTGTGTCACTGGATGGCGATGGTCCATTTCTATCCCTTCCTTTTTGAAACCGTTTACTGAAATGTTTTTTGTGTGTCTTTGTGAGGAAGAGAAAGTGAACACTTGTTTTATATCTTTCTCAGAGCGAGAGAGAGCCAAGCTTTTGACTTCCCACTTAAACGGAGATTGAAGATCCTGTCTCAACCAGCAGATTAAATGGTCAATCATCACATTGGTGTTTGTGGGTGAGGTGTTAGGAATGGCCCGTTGCCGACACAATAACAAGTCACTGAACTCCAATCGTTATTAATTGTCTGAAGCAATTTTGCAGTGTCTTGAGTTGGTACGGTGCAATATCAATGTATCACAAAATTACACCATGGTATTTTTCACTCAGAGAGCAGACGCGGGCGTGAATTTAATGCTTCATCCTTCCAAACCCGTGAATTCTACCACCTAGAAAAACGAAGTAAGAAGTCTTACAACACCAGGTTAAAGTCCAACAGGTTTGTTTCAAACACGAGCTTTCGGAGCACGGCTCCTTCTTCAGGTGAATGGAAAGGCTTGTTCCAGAAATGTTTATATAGACACAGTCAGAGATGCCCCGGAATGCGAGCACCTGCAGGCAATCAAATCATCAAAGATGCAGAGAGAGAGGTAACTCCAGGTTAAAGAGGTGTGAATTGTCCCAAGCCAGTTCAGTCGGTAGGCCTCTGCAAGTCCAGGCTTGTTGGTGGGGGCCGAATGTAATGCGACATGAATCCCAGATCCCGGTTGAGTCCGCATTCATGCGTGCGGAACTTAGCTATAAGTTTTTGCTCAGCAATTTTGCGTTGTCGCGTCTCCTGAAGGCCTCCTTGTAGAATGCTGACCCGGAGATCAGAGGCTGAATGTCCTTGACTGCTGAAGTGTTCCCCAACTGGAAGGGAACAGTCCTGCCTGTTGATAGTCGCACGATGCCCGTTTATTCGTTGTCGTCAACGAATAAACGGGCATCGTGCGACTATCAACAGGCAGGACTGTTCCCTTCCAGTTGGGGAACACTTCAGCAGTCAAGGACATTCAGCCTCTGATCTCCGGGTCAGCATTCTACAAGGAGGCCTTCAGGAGACGCGACAACGCAAAATTGCTGAGCAAAAACTTATAGCTAAGTTCCGCACGCATGAATGCGGACTCAACCGGGATCTGGGATTCATGTCGCATTACATTCGGCCCCCACCAACAAGCCTGGACTTGCAGAGGCCTACCGACTGAACTGGCTTGGGACAATTCACACCTCTTTAACCTGGAGTTACCTCTCTCTCTGCATCTTTGATGATTTGATTGCCTGCAGGTGCTCGCATTCCGGGGCATCTCTGACTGTGTCTATATAAACATTTCTGGAACAAGCCTTTCCATTCACCTGAAGAAGGAGCCGTGCTCCGAAAGCTCGTGTTTGAAACAAACCTGTTGGACTTTAACCTGGTGTTGTAAGACTTCTTACTGTGCTCACCCCAGTCCAACGCCGGCATCTCCACATCATAGAAAAACGAAGGCAACAGATATCTGGGGAACACCGGCGCACCAAGTCGCTTACCACCCTGCCTTGAAAATATATCGCTGTTACTTCACTGTCGCTGGGTCTCAATCCAGGTTTATTAGGAATGAGCAATCAAAACGCTGGCTTTGCCAGCGATGCCCAAACCCCATGAAAGATTGAAATAGCATCTCTGACAGTACAGCACTTCCTCAGTTCTGTGTCCTTATTGATTTGGTTATTGTCACGTGTACCGAGGGACAATGAAAAGTATTTTTCTGCGAGCAGCTCAAACCGATCATTTAGGACATGAAAATAAAAAAAATACATAATAGGGCAACACAAGGCACACAATGTAACTACATAGACACTGGTATCGGGTGAAGCACACAGGAGTGTAGTATTAATCAGGTCAGTCCATAAGAGGGTCGTTTAGGAGTCTCGCAACAGCGGGGAAGAAGCTGTTTTTGAATCCGTTTGTGCGTGTTCTCAGACTTCTGTATCTCCTGCCCAATGGAAGAAGTTGGAAGAGAGAGTAAGCCAGGTGGGAGGGGTCTTTGATTATGCTGCCCACCTTCCCCAGGCAGTGAGAGTCAATGGATGGGTGGTGGGTTTGTGTGATGGACTAGGCTGTATTCACGACTCTCTGATGTTTCTTGCGGTCCTGGGCCAAGCAGTTGCCATACCAGGCTGTGATGCAGCCAGCTAGGATGCTGTCTATGATGCATCTGTAAAAGTTGATAAGAATTAATGTGTACATGCCAAATTTCCTTAGTTTCCTGAGGAAGTATCGGCGCTGTTGTGCTTTCTTGGTGGTAGCATCAACGGGGGTGTACAAGGACCAGTTCTTTGTGATGTGCACGGCTAGGAATTTAAAGCTGTTAACCATCTCCACCTCGGCCCCGTTGATGCTGACAGGGGTGTGCATCGTACTTTGCATCCTGAAGTCAATGACCAACTCTTCAGTTTTGCTGGCATTGAGGGAGACATTGTTGTTGTTACACCACTCCACTAGGTTCTCTATCTCCCTCCTGTATTCTGACTCGTCGTTGTTCGAGATCCGACCCGCTATGGTCGTATCGTCATCATACTTGTAGAGGAGTTTGAACCAAGTTTTGCCACGCAGTCGTGTTGGTTTTGATGAGATAGTATTAGTAGTGCTTCTGTCAAATAGCCATGGGTTCAGGGCCAACTTCACGACCCTAGCTTGTCACTTCAGCGTAGTAGTAAGGAAGGGCTGTGCTGTAAGCAGCAGTGTTTTTAAGGGTAGAAATCTGATCAAGACTTTTCCTGCTTTTGACACATGTAAATTACAGATTATTCAACCCTTGACCAACTTTACCAACACAGATTAACATTTTAGCATATTTTACTGACATGGTAAGAGTGACTACCCCTCTAATGGGAATCATTGCCGCACCTTTGGGGAGGCCCGACGCCAGAGTGGTTGGCGCCTCTCCCCCCGCCCCGCCAGGTAGGGGAGAATCCCGGCCATGCTTCCTGTCATTCAGCCCATTCTGGATCCAATTTGCCAACTTCCCTTGGATCCCATGGGCTCTTAAATTCATTATCAGTCTCTCATGTGGTACCTTATCAAAAACCTTGTTGAATTCCAAGTAGATGTCAAATGCATTATTGCCCTCATCTACACACCTGGTTAGATATGACCTCCCCTTAACAAAACCACGCTGACTTTTCTTGATTATTGATTAATCCCTGCCTCTCCAAATGCGGATTGATTCTGTTCCTCAGAATTGCTTCTCCACAACTGAGGCTCGACTGACTGGCGTGTAGTTTCCTGGTTTATCCCATCCTCCGTTCTTGAATAATGGTGCCATATTGGCTATCCTCTAGTCCTCCGACACCTCTCCTGTGGCCAAAGAGGAATTGAAAATTATTGTGAGCGCCCCTGCTATTTCCTACCTTGCCTAACTCAACAGCCTGGGATACATTTCATCTGGCCCTGGAGATTTGTCTACTTTTAAGCCTGCCAGACCTCTCTGTCTATGTTAATCTCTTTAACTTTATCACAGTTCTCTCTGATTTCTATACACACACCGTCCCTTTTCACGAGTGAACACCGACACATTTAGAACCCCACCTATTTTTCCAGCTCCACACAAACATTACCACTCTTTCCCTTGTTATCCTTTTACCCTTAACGTATTTGTAAAACAGTTTAGGATTTTCCTCTATTTTACCTGCCGTTATCCTTTCATGTCCTCATTTTGTTCTACTAATTTCCTTTTTAAGTTCCCGTTTACACATTCTCGAGCTTCTGCTGTTTTGAGCCCTTGATATCTGCCATAAGCCTCCCATTTTCTCCTTTTCCAATCTCCTGCGATATCCAGAGTTCACTGGAGTTGTTGGTCCCACCCTTTTTCTTGATTGGAACTTGTTGGCCCGCTACTCGAGGAATTTCCTTCTTGAAAGCGCCCCACTGATCTGTCACAGATTTACCTAAAAGTGTCTTCTCTCAGTCCACTCTGGCCAAATCACATCTGATCTTATTAAAATTGGGTGTCCCCCAGTTTAAAACTTTGATCTCAGGCCCTTTATTGTCCTTTTCCATAACAATTTTGAATCTAACAGAGTCATGACCACTGTCTGCAAAATGCTCCCCCACTGATTCTTCACCCACTTGCCAAGTTTTGTTACCTAAAATCAAGTCCAGGATCACACCCTCTCCTATGGGACCTCCTACATACTGGCTTAAAAATGTCTCTGGGTATATTTAAAGAATTCCACTCCCTCGAAACCTTTTACACCATGAATACCCCAATTCATGTTGAAATCCCTCACTATCACTACCCTTAACTTTTACACTTCTCTGAAATTTGCCTACATATCTGCTCTTTTATTTCTCTCGGACTCTTAGAGGCTGAACACTCTCATCAATGTGATTATTACATTTTGGTTGTTAAGTTCTATCCATAAAGCTTAAGTTGAAGAACCTTCTAATATGTCATCCTTCCTTACTGCTGTAATCGATTCCCTGATAGAAATTGTGACTCCTTTTATACCTCCTTCCCTATCTCGCCTGAAGACCTTGTATCCTGGAATATTGAGCTGCCAATGTTGCCCCTCTCTCAACCATGTCGCAGTGACAGCAATGCCCCCATGTTTTAATGTGTGTCCTCAATTCATCTGCCTTATTCATCAGACTCCTTGCATTAAAATAAATACCATCCAATCTTGCCAAACTCGCTTGTAACTTTACTGGGCTTGTCATTCTGAGCCTTCCTGACTCACTTGATTGTCTCTTCTAATTTTGATTGTGCATCTATCCCTGCTGAACTTTCTGTAAAGATCCCTCCCCCCTGCCATGTTAGCTTAAATCCTCCCCAACAACACTAGCAAACCTCCCTTTTCTCTTTTTTACATCAAGGCACCCTTTTTAAACATATGAGAGCTGAAGTTACTGGAGGACAGGTTCATTCGTGGGACCCACTTCCTGTTTTTATTTTGGTGAAGTGTCAAACAATATGGCGGTAAAAGCCGGCAGTGCAACCGATTTGCTACACCCCACTTTTCCTGACTTAGTTGACACAGCCAGAAAATTGGAACATTCCACCCAGCATCTATATTCCCTTGTGTACATTCATTCAGGAGTATGGCAGCTCTAAAAGCAGATAGAAAATCATCCAACATGTATCCCAAGCTGTTAAGAGAAGTGGGGGAGGAAATAGTGCGCGCTTTGTCTGACAATAAGTGGTGGAGGACTAGGGCATTTACAACATTTAGTGTGTTTAAAAATGGAGAAAGGTATAAACTGATTATTACCATAAGACCGTAAAACCATAAGACACAGGAGAAGAATTAGGCCACTCGGCCCATTGAGTCTGCTCCATGGCTGATATTTTTCTCATCCCCATTTTCCTGCCTTATCGCCATAACCCCTGATCCCCTTATTAATCAAGAACATATCTATCTCTGTCTTAAATACACTCAGTGATTTGGCCTCCACAGCCTTCTGCGGCAAAGAGTTCCACAGATTCACCACCCTCTGGCTGGAGAAATTCCTCCTCATCTCTGTTTTAAAGGATCCTCCCTTTAGTCTGAGGCTGTGCCCTCAGGTTCTAGTTTTTCCTATTAGTGGAAACATCTTCTCCACACACATTCTGTCCAGGCCTCGCAGTATCCTGTAAGTTTCAATAAAATTGCCCCTATCCTTCTAAACTCCAACGAGTACAGACCCAGAGTCCTCACCCGCTCCTCATATGACAAGCTCTTCATTCCGGGGATCATTCTTGTGAACCTCCTCTGGATCCTTTACAAGGCCAACACACCCTTCCTTAGATATGGGCCTAAAACTGCTCACAATACTCCAAATGGTGTCTGACCAGATTGTTATACAGCCTCAGAAGGACATCCCTCGTCTTGTATTCTAGCCCTCTCGGCATGAATGCTAACATTGCATTTGCCTTACTAACCTCCGATTGAACCTGCACGTTAACCTTAAGAGAATCTTGAACTAGGACTCAAGTCCATTTGTGCTTCCGATTTCACAAGCATTTCTCCATTTAGAAAACAGTCTCTGCCTCTGTTCTTCCTTGCAAAGTGTAAACCTCACACTTTTCCACATTGTATTCCTTCCATCTGCCACTTCTTTGCCCACTCTTCTCGCCTGTCCAAGTCCTTCTGCAGCCTGCCTGCTTCCTCAATACTACCTGTCCCTCGACATACCTTTGTATCACCTGCAAACTTAGTACAGTCCAGATTATTAATGTATATTGTGAAAAGTTGTGGTCCCTGCACAGACCCCTGAAGCACACCACTAGTCACCCGCTGCCATCCTGAAAAAGACCCCTTTATTCCCACTCTCTGCCTTTTGCCAGTCAGCCAATCCTCTATCCATGCCAGGATCTTACCCTTACCATTCTTAACTTACTTAATAATCTCCTATGCGGCACCTTGTAAATAAATAAATAAAAATAAATCAAAGGCCTTCTGGAAATCTGAATCAATCATGTCCAATGGTTCTCCTTTGTCTAACTTCCTTGTTACTTCCTCAAAGAATCCTAACAGATTTGTCAGACATGACCTCCCTTTGACAAAGCCGTGCTGACTCAGTCCTATTTGATCATGCACTTCCAAGTACTCCGCAATCTCATCTTTAATAATGGACTCTAAAATCTTACCAATGACCGAAGTCAGGCTAACCGGCCTATAATTTCCTGTCTTCTGTCCCGCCCCGTCTTAAACAGGGGTGTTACATTAGCCATTTTCCAATCCTCTGGGACCCTCCCTGCCTTTAATGATTCCTGAAAGATCACCACCAATGCCTCCACAATGTCCTCAGCTGTCTCCTTTAGAATCCTGGGGTGTAGTCCATCTGGTTCAGGTGACTTAGCCACCTTCAGACCTTTCAGGTTTGCCAGAACCTTCTCCTTAGTGATGGCCACTACACTCACCTGTGACCCTGATTCTCCTGGAGCTCTGGCACCGCACTGGTGTCTTCCACCGTGAAGACTGGTGTAAAGTAACTATTCAGCTCCTCTGCCATTTCTTTGTTTCCTATTATTACTTCTCCAGCTTCATTTTCCAGTGGTCCAATGTCTATTCTTGCCTCTTACTTTTTACGTATTGAAAAAAACTCCTCATATCTTCTTTTATATTACTGGCTAGCTTACACTCATATTTCATCTTCTTCCACCTTATTGCTTTTTTATTTGTCCTCTGCTCGCTTTTAAAGACTTCCCAATCCTCTGGCTTCCCACTAGTCCTCGCCACCTTGTATGCCTTTTCTTTTTCTTTAGGCTGTCCTTGACTTCCCTCATCAGCCATGGTTGCCTCGTCCTCCCCTGAGCATGTTTCCTCCTCCTTGGGATGAATTTCTGTTGTGCCTCCCGAATAACCCCCAAAAACTCCTGCCATTTCTGTTCCACTGTATTCCCTGCTAGGCTCCTTTTCCAATCAACTCTGGCCAGCTCCTCCCTCATGTCCTTGTAGTTGCCCTTATTTAATTGTAATACCGTTACATCTGATTGCAGCGTCTCTCTCTCATACTGCAGGGTAAATTCTATCATGTTGTGGTCACTGCCCGCTAAGGGTGCCAGTCTAGTTAGCCTGACCTCAGTGGGAAGCAAATGACGGGAAGAAGTTCTGAGGGCCAATTTTAACCGTCATTTCTAAAGGCACAAGTTAATCAGGACAGTTAACATGGGTTTGTAATGTGACAGTCGTGAGTGACCAACTTTGGAGGAGTTTTTTGAGACGTTCGATGAGGCCTACATAGATTTTAGTCAGGCTTTTGACAATTGGTCGCACATGGCCCACTGGTCAGAAAATTAAAAGTTTGTGGGACCCAAGAGGGAGTGTCAAGTTGCAACCAAAGTTTAGCTCAGCAGCAGGAAGCAAGGGGTTCTCTTTTAGTGATTGAAAGGCTGTTTTCAGGGAGCTTCTGCAGGGCTCAGTACAAGTTCCCTTGGTTTTTGTGGATTGAATTAGACTTAAATGTTGGGAGCATGATTAAGATGTTTGATGACAATGCAAAACTAGGCAGTGTGGGTGATTGTTGTTGTGTTATGTACTCTGTGATAACACTGGCTGCAACTGGATGCAGCTTTAACCAAAAAATACTCCAGACCTTGAAGTTAGTTCAATCTGATTTATTAAACCAGTAGCACAGTTAGCACAGTTCTTAATGAGTTTGACTCTCTGCTAAAATAAGTGTGGTTACTCTGTCTGACTGAACCAGACTAGCTCTCAGCCACGTGCTAGAGGTGTGATGCTGTAAATACACCCTGACTCACTCTGTAGATATTCATCAGTGGAAAGGGGCGGAGTGTAAGTTCCTTGTGCCTTTTATAGTGAGATACCACCCCTGAGTGTCCTGCCTGCTCATTGGTCATGTCCTGTTCTCTGTGTTCATTAGCTGCCTGTCTGCATATCATTATCTGCATGTCTGCATATCATGACAATTGTGAGGACAAAAGATACGGTAGACTGCAGGAAGATATCAATGAACATGTCAGGCGGGCAGAGAAGTGGCAAATGGAGTTCAGTCCAGAGGAGTGTGAGGTGACGCATTTGGGAGGGCACACAATAGATAGGAGGATACTGGGAAGTGCAGTAGAACAGAGAGCCTATGAGATATTTTTCTTCATTAGCTGAAGTATAAACTAATAGCATGGAGGTTCCGCTGGAACTGTACAAAATACTCGTTGGACCATTCCTTTCTTTTTCCCTTTATCCTTCTTTGGGATGTGGGTGTCACTAGTAAGGCCAGCATTTGTTACCCATCCCTAATTGCCCTTTAACTAAATGGATTCCCAGGCCATTTTAGAGGGCAGCTAAGAGTCAACAACTTTGCTTGTGCATCTGGAGTCAGATGTAGCCAGATGATAGTTGTCATGGCCAACCATTACTGAGACCAGCTTTAAAAGCCAGATTTATTAACTGAATTTAAATTCCACCAGCTGCTATTTGAACCTCCGGCCCCAGGGGTATTAGCTTGGGCCTCTAGATTACTCGTCCAATGACGTTGGCACTATGTCACCACCTTCCCGAGGCTAGGAGCGGCCTACGATTAATGTTCTGATTGCATTAAAGTAGGAAGTGTGGAGATTTACGTCAATCTTTCCAGGGTTGGAGAATTTCAGCAATGAGGAAAGATTGAATAGCTTGGCGTGGTGTTCTTTGGAGCAGAGAAGGCTGAGGGTAAATGTAACTGAGGTGTAAAAAATTATGAGAGGCCAAGAAAGAGTGGAGAGGAGAAAGCTATTTCTGTCCGCAGAGGGGATTTATACCATACATTTCTACAATGCGCTGGCACAGTAGTTAGCACTGCTGCCTCACAGTTCCAGGGATGCGAGTTAAATTCCAGCCTTGGGTGACTGTGTGGAGTTTGCACTTTCTCCTCGTGTCTCCGTGGGTTTCCTCCGGGTGCTCCGGTTTCCTTCCACAGTCTAAAGATGTGCAGGTTAGGTGGATTGGCCATGATAAATTGCCTATTAGTGTCCAAAACGACAGAAGTTAGGATAGGTTGGGTTACTGGGTTAAGGGGATAGAGTGGGGGTCTGACCAGACTCAATAGGCCAAATGGCCCCCTTCTGCACTGTAGTGAATCTATGATTCTACAAGTCTATGGTTAAAGGGATGAGCAATTAAGGTGTTTGAGGTGATTAAAGGAGGTGATCAGGTAAACTGACAGAAACCATTTTGTGTACAGTTAGGGAATCTTTAAAGAAGTGGAATTCTAACCTTAATGTTGTTAATGTTAAGGAATGGGCAGCACTTTAGCACAACTGGCTAGTACTGTGGCTTCACAATGCCAGGGTCCCAGGTTCGATTCTCCGCTGAGTCACTGTGTGGAGTCTGCATGGTCTCCCCGTGTCTGCGTGGGTTTCCTCCGGTTTCCTCCCACAGTCCAAAGACGTGCAGGTTAGGCGGATTGGCCTTGCTAAATTGCCCTTCGTGTCCAAAAAGGTTAGGAGGGATTATTGGGTTACGGGGATAGGGTGGAAGTGAGGGCTTAAGTGGGTTGGTGCAGACTCGACGGGCCGAATGGCCTCCTTCTGCACTGTATGTTCTATGTCAGCACAAGGCCATTCATGGGTGATATAGGAAATACATGTTCACACAGAGGATATAAATCTGAAAGTCTGTCCCCCGAAAAAAAATCTTGTGAGGTTGGGGGTCAATTGAAAATCTTTTGTTCTGCTAATATATAAACAGTTGCTAATCAAGGCGGGTAGGTTGAGTTAAGATGCAAGACTGGCCATAATCTCTTTGGCAGAACAGGCCTGAGGGGCTGAATGGCCTCCTCTGTTCCTATGATCGTTCCTCCCCTACAATTCCTATGATGGCCAAACTTCACTCTTGGGGCCCGTCAGGAGCCATCGTGCTTCTCTTGCCTCACTTTGGGAAGTTTTATATCACTGACCTCAGGCTCTGCCCGCCCAAGAGGCTCACCTAGCAGCTAGTACCTCACTGAGGGTCAAGGTAAAATTCCATTGAGGTCCCACATAGGCCAACAGGCCCTGAGGAGTGAGCCTGTTCTGCAGCCTCAACCCCAGCATGGCCTGTCGACCAGCAAGGTGTTGGGCCTCTCCTTTCATTGCTGCCCTGTTGTGGTCGAATGGGCCAGAGCTGCAAATGCCCCCTTAGAGGAGTGTGCAAACTGGGGAACAAAACAGCGCAGCAAAGACAGAAGGGACAGGGGAAGAAGGAGACGTAACCTCCGGTCCCTTGGCCACCCATTCAAGAGGAACACCTACTGCCTCCATGAAAATATTATCTGGCTCCGTCCCATCTCTTCAGCTATTGAAATTCTCATCTCTGGGCACGATATACCCGAATGGGGACAGAGACCCGTAGCACGGGATTAGAAGGCAAAGAAATAGCCAGCAAGATGATGCCTATCCGGGTAGGTAGAACAGGGTCCCCAGCGTGAAAATACCCAACGAGACCTCACTTAACCCTGTTTTTAAATGGCATCCCAATCCCTCGAGTCCCCAGCGTGACACCTGAACCCCTGCCCAAGCCCCAACTCGCTATAAGGGAGCCCCTGCCCCCTCTAACACTCATGGAGCGCACACCCCGGCCCAATCACCTCCATGCAGAAAATGCCTGGCACCCTGGCAGTGCCTTTGCCAGCTGGCAGTGCCACCTGGGCATCTTGGCAGTGCCAGGTTGACACAGGTGGCACGGTCAGGGTTCCAGGCTGACAGTGCCCAGGTGGCAATAGCAGTGCCAGGGTATCACTCTACCCAGAGGGCACCCAGAGACTGGCTGCCTCACTGTAATATGCAGATTTGGTAGAAAGTGATCCGCTCACAATGGGTGGAATTCATAGGGTTTGTCGAGCCGGTAGATCTGAGAAGTGGGATCTCCCGGCTTCTGCTGGTCGTGCTGCGGCTCTCTGCTTTTCAGGTGCAACATGACTGGTAGATCCCACCCTATATCATTATTGCCTCCACACTTGACTGTTCCAGTGCTCTCCTGACTGACCTCCCATCTTCCACACTCCATAAATTTGAGTTCATCCAAAACTCTTTGCCTATGACCTGACTTGCACCACGTTCTATTCACCTGTTACCCTTGGCTTTGCTCACTTACACAATGGATCAATGTGTCGTTGTCTGCATTTTAAAATTCTCACCCTCATATCTGAATCGCGTCTTGCCCCGCCCTAACTTTGTAATTTCCTCCATCCGAAAACTGCGTTCCTCCAATCTTCTTCCCCAATTTTCTTTGCGCCCCCATTGCTTTCAGCCACCTCATCCTTCAGATCTGAAATTCCCACTTTGACCCCCTCCGCCTCGCTACCTCCTTCTCGGAGCGATTAAATTCCATCCTTGTGACACACTGAATTCCTGCACCAATTGGAAAGCAAAATGACTCATTATCCAATTGGATGACATTTGACACTCAGCCAACCAGCCACCTTCCTCCCTCCACCCACCCCAAACTCCGCTCTAATCATTTTTGTTTTGTTATGCTCTTGCCGTAGCATAAGCTACGTCACTCTGTTGTGCACTCTGACAAAGGAAGGTTCAGACTTGGAGATAGCTTCAACATGTTTATTAAACTGTTAACGATTCTCCTACTTGGATTCGACTCTCCTGTTAATCCTGCTATAGCTACTCAGACTGACGAACCAATCTGCTACAATCCACGTGATGGGTGTGATGTGTTTCAAATTAACCCTGCGTACTCACTGAGAGTCTCCACTGGAAAGAGGAAGATCATGTGTTCTGGGTACTCTTATTTGGGTTGGTGTAATGCCCCCCTGTGGTAGTGTCATCTCTGTGTGTATCGTGAATACCCATTGGTTATGTCCTATCTTACTGACCTATTGGTTGAATGTCCGAGTGTCATGTCTCTGGTGCTCCCTCTAGTGTCTAGCTAGTCTACGTGTATTTACATTCACCCCTTGTGTATTTACAGTGATGCATATCACCGCAATTTTTAATATTTTTATGTCTGCTAAAGAGAAATATTAAAAGATAATCACAAAATAAACTAATCGCTTTTAATGTCAATGACTTTTCTTCAACGTTGTACACCGTGATATCCTGAACATTGATCTTCAATTCGTGGAGACTCTGGGCTAATCCTGGAGCATTAGCAACCCTTCCCTCCTTTTTTAGCTGATCCTCCAACCCTAACTCTTTGATCAAGATTTTGGTCAAATGCCTGAAGATCTCCTTATGTGTGTGAGTATCAAATTCTGCCCGATAATGTTCCAGTGTCACACCTCGGCTTGTTCCTTGGCTACATTCACGGTGCTATATAAATGAAAGTTGGTGTTGAGGCAGCCAGGAATACAAAGAGACAGATAAAGGATACCGAAAGACAGAGCGAGCTGAGATAAACAGAGGGAAGATGGACAGTGATGAAAAATGGTTTGAGTCGCATAGTGTAAAGCAAAGAGAGAGGGGAGAGAAAAGAATCTGCGTAAATATTTAAATAGGCGAGAGATAAATAAATCAGCCATTTGGATGTAATCAAGCGTATTGCAATAGAACAGCCCAAGTAACAATCCTAAGCTTTAACACCCCTTTGCTCGGTGCAAACAATCTGCCTTAAATCAATTTGATTTATCACAGAGCTCTTGCAAGTAAATCCACTGCAAAGGGTGCTTCAGTGGAAAGCAAATATTGTAATTTGAGTAATAAAGTCTATCTGCAGTTTGCTGACTGAGCTCCAATCTTTGTAAAGGTGTGTGTGCACACGGGGGGGAGAACATCTGATTGTTATTCATGAAACGGTGAGTTATTCATATTAGTGCAAACAAGCTATTCGACTTGCTTATATTTGGAGTGTCAATCATTTTAGTGAATACAAGATTTGTACTTGACAAACTGGAGTGAGCAACTTGCTTGACAAATTGTACCCAAAGTCAAATCTGACAGCCTTTTTGTGATTAATGGCCTGATTATGGGAGCATTTTTTCTTTTACACACATATTGAATTTGCATTACATAAAGATGGAAATTGTTGCCATCGTGCAGGCACAGAGGGGGAAATGGATGTCATTTAGTCGGGAGATGTTGTATATTCTTATTCCAGAAATAATAATAATCTTTATTGACACAAGTAGGCTTACATTGCAATGAAGTTACTGTGAAAAGCGCCTAGTCGCCACACTCTGGCACCTGTTCGGGTACACAGTGTGTCCAAATTACCTAACAAGCTCGTCTTTAGGGACTTGTGGGAGGAAACCAGAGCGCCCAGAGGAAACCAACACAGACACGGGGAGAACGTGCAGACTCCACACAGACAGTGACCCCAGACGGGAATCGAACCTGTGCCCCTGGCACTGTGAGAGGCCTATTGGAGATCTGGGTAGCTTTGGGCATGGTGCCTCGCATTTATTGTCGTCACCACATTCGGGCCAACGCTTAGCTCGGAACTTTTAATGGAGCTTTGAGGTCAGCAGGTCAGCAGCATGTTAACATCGGAACACAATTGGGCCACTCAGCCCGTCAAACCTATTCCGAGCTCGGCTAAGGTGTCAGCCACGGGTCCTTCAGTGACTCCTCACTTCTGAGACAGGAAGATCGTAGGTTCGATTCTACTGTCTCAACGCGAGCATCAGATCTACGCCGATGCGATCAGTGCGGTGCCAGGGAAAGGTTGGAGGTAGCGTCTTTCAGAGAAATCATTATTCTAAGTCTCATCTGGCCTCTAAGGCTGAGGTAAAAGGTCCCGCAGCATTATTTGGAAGAAGGAGTTTAAGTCAAGATTTACCCCTCGTCCAAAATCATTGAAATAGTTTATTTGATCTTTATCGCATTTCTTGTGCATGAATCGGCGTGATAGTTTTGTTTCAATATTACCACAGAAAATGTGAGAAGTTTGTGCTTTGATACAGTGTTGATTACAGAAACACCAAATTTCAGCTGCTTCTAAGATTCTATTGCTGGCGTTTGTAAACAGCAAGTCCCGGCATTCATGGTGAATGCTCAGTTTTGTTATTCATCCCTCTTTCAATTGGTGGTGCAGAACATGACTGTTGCTAAAAAGAGAGACATGTTGCCAAAGCTTTTCATCTCGCACTGATCAGGACAAACACAAGAAAGCCAAATTTCAAACAGTCACAACAGTTCATACTGCGGGAGAAAAGGGTACTGATTGGTTGGGAAGTCAACTCTGATTGGTCAAGTTGTTTTGCCATGGAGAAAGCAACAGAACAACGATCGGCTCCCCAAGCTCCCGGGCAATTGAAAAAAGGTGCAAGGTTAGAACATATTCCTTTTGTTTGCAGAGAACTGGTCCCTGCGAGTGAATGTGTGCCACTTCCAGCAAGTGTAAATAAGACCTTGTTACGAGATTGATGGATCATTTTAAATTGGTTGCTGGTGTAGCTTTTCTCCTGTGGCGCAAATAGTTGTGATCATTTGAAATTTGGTTTTCATGCATGTGTCCTGATAAGTGCAAAACGAAAAGCTTCACAAATGTGTCCCTCTTTCAGCAATAATACCTCTTTGTCCTTCCTGCTGAAGCGTGCTTCTTCATTGAGTTCTTTCCAATACTTTCAAGGGTTTGAAATTGCTTGGCACGCCACTCTTAATGAGTTTGGAAAATCTTTCTAATCACCATTACCAAAGACATTAATTCAGTGTCAATCTAACGGGTTAATGACTTAATTAAAAGAGCAATCAGAGAAATTTTGCCCGAGTCTGTTTGTCAATTTCAACATAATAAGACATTCATTTCCATTCCATGATGTTTCTGCGAAAAGAGAGTTTCCACTCAAGTGTCCCTTCGCTCTTCCAACCATCTGAGGCTGAGCGCAGTGCATGGTGTGAGAAAGAAAGACTTGGATTTATATAGCTTCTTTCATACCCTCAGGTCACCCGAAGGCATTTCACAGGCAATTAAACATTTTTGAACGAATGTTCACTGTTGTGGAAATTGCAGCTGCCAATTCGTGCACACAGCCAGGGCACACGCGCACCAAAGAGATGATGTTGTTTGGTTGAGGGAGAAATCCCCTCTTGGTCTTTGAAGATAATGCCCCGGGATCTTTAAAGTTTGTCTGGGAGGGAGGTTCAGGTCTCAGTAAACGTCTCAGATTGAGAAGCTGGCCATTTAGTACTGGAGAAATGTCTTCACTCGGGGCAGGAGAGGGGTTGTGAATCTCCTTCCCTTCCCCAGGGTGGTGGGTGCCCGATGATTGAGTATATTCAAGACCGAGAGCTGTTGGTATTTGGATATTAGTAATAATCTTTACTAGTGTCACAAATTAGTGGCTGGTTTAGTACAGTGGGTTAAATCGCTGGCTTGTAATGCAGAACACAGCCAGCAGCCCGGGTTCAATTCCCGTACCAGCCTCCCCGAACAGGCATCGGAATGTGGCGACTAAGGGCTTTTCACAGTAACTTCATTGAAGCCTACTTGTGACAATAAGCGATTATTATTAAGCAGGCTTACATTAACACTGCAATGAAGTTACTGTGAAAATCCCCCAGTAGCCACGTTCCGGCGCCTGTTCGGGTACACTGAGGGAGAATTCAGAATGTCTAATTCGCCTAACAGCATGTCTTCCTGGACGTGTGGTAGGAAACCGGAGCACCCGGAGGAATCCCACGTAGACACGGGGAGAACCTGCAGATTCCGCACAGACAGGGACCCAAGCCAGAAATTGAACCGGGTCCTGGATCATAGATCATGGAATTTACAATGCAGAAGGAGGCAATCAAGTCTGCACCGGCTAAATGGAAAGATCACCCTATCTAAGCCCACATCCCCATCTTATCCCTGTAACCCAGTAAACCCATCTAACCCTTTTGGACACTAAGGGCAATTTTGCATGGCCAATCCACCTCACCTGCACATCTTTGGACTGTCTCTGGTGCTGTGAAGTCACAGTGCTAACCACTTGCTGCCCAAGAGGTGCTCAAGAGATATAGGGACGGTACAGGAAGATGGAATTGAGGTGAAAGGTCAGTCAGTCTATTAGAATAGATGGCATTGAGGTGCGTAGGGAAGAAGTGTTGGCAATTCTGGACAAGGTGAAAATAGATAAGTCCCCGGGGCCGGATGGGATTTATCCTAGGATTCTCTGGGAAGCCAGGGAAGAGATTGCTGAGCCTTTGGCTTTGATTTTTAGGTCATCATTGGCTACAGGAATAGTGCCAGAGGACTGGAGGATAGCAAATGTGGTCCCTTTGTTCAAGAAGGGGAGTAGAGATAACCCCGGTAACTATAGGCTGGTGAGCCTAACGTCTGTGGTGGGTAAGGTCTTGGAGAGGATTATAAAAGATACGATTTATAATCATCTAGATAGGAATAATATGATTAGGGATAGTTAGCATGGTTTTGTGAAGGGTAGGTCATGCCTCACAAACCTTATCGAGTTCTTTGAGAAGGTGACTGAACAGGTAGACGAGGGTAGAGCAGTTGATGTGGTGTATATGGATTTCAGTAAAGCGTTTGATAAGGTTCCCCACGGTCGGCTATTGCAGAAAATACGGAGGCTGGGGATTGAGGGTGATTTAGAGATGTGGATCAGAAATTGGCTAGTTGAAAGAAGACAGAGAGTGGTAGTTGATGGGAAATATTCAGAATGGAGTTCAGTTACGAGTGGCGTACCACAAGGATCTGTTCTGGGGCCGTTGCTGTTTGTCATTTTTATAAATGACCTAGAGGAGGGCGCAGAAGGATGGGTGAGTAAATTTGCAGACGACACTAAAGTCGGTGGAGTTGTAGACAGTGCGGAAGGATGTTGCAGGTTACAGAGGGACATAGATAAGCTGCAGAGCTGGGCTGAGAGGTGGCAAATGGAGTTTAATGTGGAGAAGTGTGAGGTGATTCACTTTGGAAAGAATAACAGGAATGCGGAATATTTGGCTAATGGTAAAATTCTTGGTAGTGTGGATGAGCAGAGGGATCTCGGTGTCCATGTACATAGATCCCTGAAAGTTGCCACCCAGGTTGATAGGGTTGTGAAGAAGGCCTATGGTGTGTTGGCCTTTATTGGTAGAGGGATTGAGTTCCGGAGCCATGAGGTCATGTTGCAGTTGTACAAAACTCTAGTACGGCCGCATTTGGAGTATTGCGTACAGTTCTGGTCGCCTCATTATAGGAAGGACGTGGAAGCTTTGGAACGGGTGCAGAGGAGATTTACCAGGATGTTGCCTGGTATGGAGGGAAAATCTTATGAGGAAAGGCTGATGGACTTGAGGTTGTTTTCGTTAGAGAGAAGAAGGTTAAGAGGTGACTTAATAGAGGCATACAAAATGATCAGAGGGTTAGATAGGGTGGATAGCGAGAGCCTTCTCCCGCGGATGGGGGTGGCTAGCACGAGGGGACATAGCCTTAAATTGAGGGGTAATAGATATAGGACAGAGGTCAGAGGAGGGTTTTTTACGCAAAGAGTGGTCAGGCCGTGGAATGCCCTACCTGCAACAGTAGTGAACTCGCCAACATTGAGGGCATTTAAAAGTTTATTGGATAAGCATATGGATGATAAGGGCATAGTGTAGGTTAGATGGCCTTTAGTTTTTTTTTCCATGTCGGTGCAACATCGAGGGCCGAAGGGCCTGTACTGCACTGTATCGTTCTATGTTCTATGTTCTATGATACTTATTGAATGGGGAGATGGCAGTGCAGTGGAATTATCACTGGATGTATAACCCAGAGACCTGGAGTAATGCTCTGGGGACCCCGGTTCGAATCTTAACACAGCAGATGGTGAAATTTGAATTAAATAAAAATCTGGAATTCAAAAATCTAATGATGACCATGAAACCATTGATGTGAAAACCAATCTGTTTTTTCCCTTTCGGGAAGAAAATCCTTCTCTGGTCTGGCAATGTGGGTCTTGAGTGCTCTTTGGAATCCTGGAGAGCCATTCAGATCACATGCAATTAGGGATAAATGCTGGCCCAATCAGTGTTGCCCACTTTCCATGAATGATTTAAAAGTAAGCACTCTTATGGTCTACTCCAGCTGCTATTTCTTATGTTCCCATCTGAAAGGCAGCATCTTTGACAGTACAGTACTCTCAGACTGTTGGCCGAGTTGCTAATGTCTCTGAACGATTGAAATAATGAAACAAAAAATTAATGTCCCATGGGATGTGCTGGTAAACGCAGAGTTTGTTGACGTCCCAAATTGCCCTTGAACTGAGTGGCTCGCTGGGCCATTTCAGAGGGCAGTTGAGAGTCAACCACATTGCTGAGGGTCTGGAGTCACATGTAGGCCAACTTTCCTTCCCAAGTCAGATGGCTTTTTATGACAATTGATGTAGTCTGATGGTCAGTATTACTGAGAGAGAGAGAGAGAAAGAACTTGCGTCTGTATCCCTTTTCACAATCGCCAGACATATTAAGCGCTAACAGGTAATCAAGTACTTTTGGAAGTGTAGTCACTGTTGTGATGTCGGAAATGCAGCAGTTAATGCAGAGTAAACTGACTCAAGCGGCAAAGTGATAATGGCCACTTAATCTGTTCATCTTTCTGATGTCGATTTTGGTATGAATATCGGCCAGCGCGCCAGTGATAACTCCCCTGCTCCTCTTCAAAATATTGCCACGGGATCTTTTACACCCACCCGAGCAGGCAGGCGAGGCATCGCTTAACATCTCACCCACAGTGCAGCATTCCCCTCAGTACTGCATTGGGAGAGTCGGTGCAGATTTTTATAATCAAGTCTTGGGCATGAACCTTGCGACTCAGAGACAGAGTGCTGCCCACTGAGGAACAGCTGGAAGCCACATCAGCTGGCTCTGACCTACTGGCAATAGATAATAATGGTGTCATCGCAGCTGGTTGGATTTCAAACTTCGACAACAGACTAAATGAAAATCTATTAAGCGCAGTTATAACCTGCCCGGATCCTATTGGACAATTGGTTGCCCGATATAACTTGGGGAATATGAGCTCCTCCAATGAGAGGGGGGGGGGGGGGGGGGGGGGGGGGGGGGCAATCAATAGCAATGCAGCTGTATAAATAGAGCTGGCCAGTCTGGTACCAGCTAGGGAAGGAACCAGTAGTGGACTACCGCCCCTGTACATATTCTTGCAAATAAAGTTACATCCTGTTTGACTCTACAAACTCGTGCTGGATTCTTCGTGGCCCTTACAAAATGCGAGACCTCAGTTCGTTACTAGCAGGAAGAGACAGGAGCAAAGCAAACGCAGCCTACAACAAAACTGCAGAACATGCCCAGATGGGAGTGCTCATACATAAATCCAATTATAACAATCCAGCTAGACTTGTATGAAGAAAATAATTAAGTTGTATTTGGCTTCTGAAAGTTCAATGTGTTTTTATTGCTCAGAGCCATCGAGGAAATATTATTTCATAAGCGTGCAGGAAGAACCATGAAAAATACCCACAAGTGTTCCCCTGCACCAATAAATATTGGCATCATCAGCTTTGCCAGTGTGCTCAAGTGCAGTAAGTCTGTTATTCACAAAGCTTTCACTTAGTTTTTTTTTTACTAAGGGGCAATATAACGTGGCCAATTCACCTATCCTGCACATCTTTGGGTTGTGGGGGTGAGACCCGTGCAGACACGGGGAGAATGTGCAAACTCCACATAGACAGGGACCCAGCGCTGGGATCAAACCCGTGTCCTCAGTGCCATGAGGTAGCAGTGCTAACCACTGCGCCATCATGGCGTCCGAGCCTTCGCTTTGTGTCTGTTTTTTTTTTCCTTTCTCAAATTGTCCTGAAGTACCATTGCAAGGATTTAATTGTCATGCTCCCCCAGCACTTCCTCATACTTCACCCAGATAGCCCATCTGCCAGAGGGAGCAGTGAATGTTGGCAATACACCAGACCATCAGAGCCCAACCCTTTCTTTTCATTCATTCTTGAGATAGGGGCGTCGTAACAGTTCCAGCATTTATTTTCCACCCCTCATTGCCCCTGAGATCGGGCTGGTGAGCTGCCTTCTTGAACTGCTGCAGTCCATGTGGTGCAAGTACACCTACAGTGCTGTTAGGGAGGGAGTTCCAGGATGTTGCCCCAGCGACAGGGATATATTTCCAAGTCAGGATAGTGAGTTATTTGAAGGGTTGTGTCCACTGCCCTTGATCTTCTAGGTGATAGTGGTTGAAGGTTTGGAAGGTACTGTCGAAGGGGCCTTAGCGAGTTACTGCAATGCATCTTGTAGATGCCGCACACTGCTGTCACTATTTTCTGGTGGAGGAGAAAGTAAATGTTTAAGGTAATGGATGGGGTACCAATCAAGTCGGCTGCATTATCCTGGATGATATTGAGTGTTTGAGTTTTCCATCACATTCTTGGCTCCGATTTGAACGTGAAGGTGGGGAGTATTATTTGGACGTAAACGTGGGGGGTGCTTTTCACAGTAGCTTTATTGAAACCTATTTGTGACAATAAGTGATTATTATTATTGGGAAATTTGCAGACAACACAAAGATTGGCCAAGTGGTGGATAGTGGAGAGAACAGCTATAATCTTCAAAATGATATGGATGGATTGGTGGAGTGGGCGATAAAGTGGCAGATGCAATTTAACACAGGGAATTGTTAGGTCATTCATTTAGGGATGTCAAACAGTTGTAGGGAGTACACAATAAATGGGAATATACTAAGGGGGGTCGATGAAGTGAGAGGTCTGGCGTACAGGTACACAGGTCCCTGAAGGCAGCAGTTCAAATAGACAAGGTTGTTAAGGAAGCATATGGAATGCTCTCCTTCATTGGCAGAGATAATGAATGTAAAAGTAAGGATATAATGTTAGAATTGTATAAAACACTGGGGAGGCCCCAACTGGAGTATTGTGTGCAGCTCTGGTCGCCACATTACAGGAAGGATGTAATTGCTCTGGAGAGAATGCAGAGGAGGTTTACAAGAATGTTGCCAGGGCTAGAAAAGTGTGGCTACGAGGAGAGATTGGATAGGTTGGGGTTATTTTCCTTGGAACAAAGAAGGCTGAGGGATGACTTGATTGAGGTGGACAAAATTATGAGGGGAAGAGATAGGGTGGGCAGGATAAAATTGTTTCCCTTGGTGGAGAATTTTAGAACCAGGGGACATTGATTCAAGATACGTGGCAGAAGGTGTAGAGGGGACACGAGGAAAAACATTTTTGCGGAGAGGGTAGTGGGAGTAGGAATTCACTGCCCGAGTCGGTGGTGGAGGCAGAGACCTTAAACTCTTTTAAAAAGTACCTGGATCTGAACCTTAAGTGCTCTGAACTACAGTTATGGACCAGCTGCAGGAAGGTGGGATTAGAAAGGACACCTGGGTGTCCTCAGCCTGACATGGCCAAGATGGGCTGAATGGCCTCCTGTGCTGTACCTTTTCAATGATTCTATGACTTGTGCCTTATAGATGGTGGTCAGGCTTTGGGGAGCCATTACTCTCTGCAGAATTCTTAGAATCATAGAATTTACAGTGCAGAATTAGGCCATTTGGCCCATCGAGTCTGCACCAGCTCTTGGAACGAGCACTCTACCCAAGACCCATACATCCACCCTATCCCCGTAACCCAGTAACCCCACCCAACCTTTTTTTTGGACATTAAGGGCAATTTAGCATGGCCAGTCCAACTAACCTGCACGACATTGGACTGTGGGAGGAACCCGGAGCACCCGGAGGAAACCCACGTAGACACGGGGAGAACGTGCAGACTCCGCACAGACAGTGACCCAAGCCGGGAATCGATCCTGGGACCCTGGAACTGTGAAGCGACCGTGTAACCACTGTGCTACCGTGCTTGCCAGCCTTTATCCTGCACTTGTGCCACAATATTTATAAGACTGGCCCAATTCAGTATCTGGCCCATCCTCCAACCCGCCCATCCATTTACCAGTTAAATAACATAAGAGATGCGACTCTCTTTTATTATTTTCCCCTCCAAGCTGTTCTGACCAGCACCTTCTGTCAGGTCTGGGGCTTCTTCACACTGGTGAACATGGCTGTCTGAGGTTAGCATGTCAGTTCTAGATGGACATGGTCCTAAAGGTTCCATCACATGACCTGATGCCCACAACTGCCCCTCCCCCATGTGCTGTAACCATTGCACATCTATACGTCCATCCTCACAGTGCACACTACCTTCCCACGGCCAATGGACAGTGAATCGATTTCCTGTTACCTAGTTTGGATGCTTGATTCTTCTTTGTTTCTTTCTCACTGCCAATGTTTTTGTAATATTGGGCAAAAGCCTGAGAAGAAAATGAAAAAAAGCACTTGTTTTTTCTCCCCCATTATTTTTCTACTGACATGCCTTGCAGCAGTGTCCTGAACATTAATTTTCAATTCTTGGCATTACCAGGATTTCCTAACGGGATGACCTCCTGTTAAGATACCAGACCAGAATCCAATATTTGTTAGGTTACCGGGCGAGAAACTCAAACAAGTATTTTAAATTTGTTAAACTGAGGGGAAAGTGTATTTCACCCCAGGAGTGATGACTCTGACGAATAGGTATCTTCTATGCTCAAACAAAATTCAATTTAAGGACAGAATTAACTGCATTAGCATCAAATAAATAGCTAACTAAAAGGAAAAACTTGAACTTACTCTCTACACCTGCTGCTAATTCCAATTAAGCAACCCCATGCAGTTCAAATGCTACCTATAAATAAAGTTAACAAATTAGATTACTTACTTAGCTGTGTAGAGATGTTGGAGAGAGACCCATTTAGGAGCAGGTCCAGTACCCTTCTGTCTTGTCAGATTCAAATCCGTTGGAAAACTGCTGTTCAACTTGAAATCTTATAACAGACTGCAAAACGACAGACAGACCTGGGCTGGGATTCTCCCCTACCCGGCGGGGCGGGGGGTCCTGGCGTTGTGGAGTGGCTAGAACCACTACAGCATCGGGTTCCGCACCTTTAGGGGCTCGGCCCGCGCCGGAGTGGTTCCCACTCCGCCGGCCGGCGCGAACGGCATTTGGCGCCCCGCCAGCAGGGGCCGAAAGCCCTTCGCCGGCTGGCGGAAGTCCGCGCATGCGCCGGTGCGTCAGCGGCTGCTGATGTCATACCGGCACATGCGCTGGGGAGGGGGTCTCTTCCCCCCCCCGCCATGGTGAATGCCATGGCGGGGCGGAAGAAAAAGAGTGCCCCCATGGCACAGACCCGATCGGTGGGCCCTGATTGCGGGCCAGGCCACTGTGGGGGCACCCCCCGGGGCTAGATCGCCCCGCGCCCCCCACCCAGGACCCCGGCGCCCGCCCACGCCGCCAATCCCCCCGGCAACAGACGTGCTTTGATTCCCGCCGGCGGGAAAGGCCTGACAGCGGCGGGACTTCGGCCCATCGCGGGCTGGAGAATTGCCGCGGGGGGGGGGGGGGGGGGGGGGGGGCCTGCCGACCGGCACAGCGCGATTCCTGCCCCCGCCGATCCCCGGGTGGCGGAGAATTCTGGCTACGGTGGGGGCGGGATTGACGCCGTCCCCAGGCGATTCTCCGACCCTCCGGGGGTCGGAGAATTCCGCCCCTGGTTCCTCCCATCAATTACACCATCCCACTAAGTTCCACTTACTTAGCTAAGACTAAATACAATCCTTCATACATTATCTACACTCCCGGGAACAATCCAAAATATAAACAATATTCCATTTGCCCTTTATCTGTAACCAAGTAAATGGTTGGAATGAATGATTAGCTCACCTTTTACAACTTTTTAATTACAGTTTTACTAGCCGCACTGCCTGGATGTTTTTGTTAAATGTCCCAACTTTGATTTTATTCAAAATAAACAATTTGGAATACAAAATATCACATGGCTGCCACCCTCAAGGACAGTAAATGTTAAATTGTTAAAACTGCCGGTTCTTTTCTTAGCGATCGTCCCTGTATTTATTTTTGCTTTCAGCCTCAGCTGTTCCTTTTTGTTAAGAGTTTTTTCGCAAACCGCATGATCCTCAGGAACTTGAGATCAAATGCTTTCCGTGGTTCAAATCGATAAAACTTGGGGATTTAGATCCCTGTCCTGTGCCACTCGCTGGACTGATTGTGGTTGGTGTGATTCTTGGACTTGGGCCCATGTCTCTTACCTGACCGTCTGAGACCTGCTCTCCCACGACCAGTGGCTAACTGGAAAAGCGCCTTCATTTATTTTAAACCATGGTTTTTAATAACATTACTGCAACAGAATATAACATGTAATATGTAACAATTTCTATATTCATCACACTCCTTTGATTACTCCCCCTTGAGAATTTTCTGGCTGCTTTGATGGGCAATTGTTCCTTTAAGACTTTCCATCCTTTCCATCCAGTGCAACCTTTCTTACTTCTCTAATTTCATCAGTAAAGCTCCGCTCAATGCTGCACCTCAGGTCTGAAAGCTTTTCCCCTTTTTAGTTCCTGCAAACCTCTCCATCCCGCAAACACACCTCAGAAACTTTAGTTTATGCAGCCCCTGCAATGTAAAGAAAATTAGATAGATTAAGTAAATGCTTGAAGTGCATGAATTATCAGAGCGATGAGGCAAAGAGCAGAGAGGAATGGGTCTAATTGGCTGTCTGTCTCAAAGGGGCCGGCACAGGTAGGATGGGCTGAATGGCCTTCCTCTGGTCTGTATGATGCTATGGGCAGCACGGTAGCATGGTAGCTAGCACAGTTGCTTCAAAGCTCCAGGGTCCCAGGTTCAATTCCCGGCTTGGGTCACTGTCTGTGCGGAGTCTGCACTTTCTCCCTGTGTCTACGTGGGTTTCATTTCATTTCATTTTTCATTTCCTCCGGGTGCTCCAGTTTCCTCCCACAGTTCAAAAATGTGCAGGGTAGGTGGATTGGCTATGCTAAATTGCCCCTTAGTGTCCAAAAAAGGTGAGGTGGGGTTACTGGGTTACGGGGGTAGGTTGGAAGTATGGGCTTAAGTGGGGGGTCTCTTTCCGAGGGCTGGTGCAGACTCGATGGGCCGAATGGCCTCCTTCTGCACTGTAAATTCTATGAGATTCTACGAGATGATTTGATGATATCCTCTGACTCAGAGAGGAGAGTTCCACCAACTAAACCAAACTGCAAATCAGAAGCAGAGGTCTGTTGGCTCTCTCCCCAACTTCATTGACCTCGGAGCCTAATTGAGTATTTGAGTGATACTTTTCTTATGGCCCCATTGGACTTTGCAATTTCCAATGTGGAACTGCTCAATGCAAACTAGGAATGTCTCATTTACAATGTGTGCTATGCTGACATCTTTTGGGGAGCTGTGATAACACTACTGCCGTTTGCCTCAGCACCCTGGACTGGGATTAACTGTCTAGTCTCTTACACTCAGCGGAGGCTAGCAATTGCTGAGCCTTACTGGGCAATGTCCTGCCGACATGTCACTGACTGATTCCTCCTTGCTTCCTTTAACTCTGCAGCATTGAATGAACCCACCATTGACTATGGATTTCAGCGGCTACAAAAAGTGATCCCACGGCACCCTGGCGACCCTGAGCGATTACCCAAGGTTAGATTTTTTATGTATGTGATCTTTCATTTGCTAAAGAAAGAGCATTTAAAGTATTAAGGTGAACAGGGCATTATAATAGTAATCGAACCTTTGGAACGTCATCAGTCACTGAGACAACACTGAGACTAGAGCAATCATTTGTGGATTGTTCATACATTAGGATGAATGATGGTACTTTGGGGTGAAAAGATATATTGTAGTATATAGTGATACATTGGCGTGAAGGGTTCATTGGGGTGTATGATGGTACATTGGGGTGTATGATGGTACATTGGGGTGCATGATGGTACATTGGGATGAAAGGGTAATAATTGGATTAAAAAGAGGCCCTGCAGCAACCCCCCAGAATTGAAGTATCTGGGCATTAGCTGAATCCATTGCCAAACTGCCACATTCCCACCAGACCTGCATTGGGGTTGTGCTGGGTTGGCTACACATGCATATACTCAATGTGCACACACATAATCTCAAAGTCCCAAAGTTGTGATTCCCGAGATCACGCAGCACAAATAACCATGTGGAAGTCCGTGCAGGGTGGGAGTACTCTTCAGTTCTACTTTGGAGCAGCCTCAGGATTTTATGGGCTGCCAAGCTTGGACTCCTTGGAGACACTTGGCTTTCCCGGAAAAGCATTTTGACTTCATGAAATCATACAGTTCAGGAGGCTTTATGGCCCAGTATACCCATGCCAGCTCTCAGGAAGAGCGATCGGTTGAACATCATCATTGCCCCCCCTCCTCCCTCCCAACAACCCCACCCACCCACCACCACCACCAACAGCACATTCCATTGTCTTCATAAATTCTCTTTAGCTCCCTTTCTGGTTCTTTTGATTTCTTTTTCTAACCGCCTGATCTCCATTTTCCTACCAGTGAAAACCGCTTCTCTTTATTTTCACAAATCAAACATGCTATTAAAATGCCCTTTACCTTTTCTATTCCAAGGGAGAAAATCCCGATTCCTCTCTTCACCTCACCAACCAACTGGAGTTTCTCCTCTATCTAGCATTCAGTCACAGTGCGGGGTCCCCAATTCAGTTCTAGTCTCTGCTAAGCCATGTGCAGTGGAGCCTGTAGCCCCAGAAGGAACTCTCCAGGTTCATCGAACCTGGGGCCAGGACACAGAGGTGACTTCTATCACATCAGCCCGTCTATCCAGCACAGTAGAACAAGTGGATAGCACTGTGGCTTCACAGCACCAGGGTCCCAGGTTCGATTCCCCGCTGGGTTACTGTCTGTGCGGAGTCTGCATGTTCTCCCCGTGTCTGCGTGGGTTTCCTCCGGGTGCTCCGGTTTCCTCCCACAGTCCAAAGCCGTGCAGATTAGGTGGATTGGCCATGCTAAATTGCTCTTAGTGTCCAAAAAGGTTAGAAGGGGTTATTGGGTTACGGGGATAGGGTGGAAGTGAGGGCTTAAGTGGGTCGGTGCAGACTTGATGGGCCGAATGGCCTCCTTCTGCACTGTATGTTCTGTGTTCTATCCGCTCGGGTGGATGTTAAAGATCCCACAGCACTATATCGAAGGAGAATAAGGAAGTTCTGCATGGTGTCCTGGCCAATATTTATCCTTCAACTAACATCACTCAAAGAAGATTATCGGGTCTTTCTCGCATTGTCGCCGGTGGGATCTTGCTCTGTGCAAATTGGCTGCTGCAATTCCCAACATTCATTTATTTTTAAATTGGAATTTTAGCGTGGCCAGTCCACCTACCCAGCACATCTTTTTGGGTTGTGGGGGTGAGACCCACGCAATCACGGGAAGAATGTGCAAACTCCAAGCAGACAGTGACCCAGGGCCAGGGTCAAACCCTGGTCCTCGGCGCTGTGAGGCAGCAGTGCCAACATGCCGCCCTTAATTCCCACCATTAAATAGGGGATGAAAATTAGGAGTACGACAGAATGCTAACCGGAAAATGTCAAAACCGGTAACAGAGTTTCCTCTAAATATTTCAAAACGAAACGAGTTAACAAAGTGGGTCTGGAGAATTGATAGAAAACAAGGAAATGGCAGAGGAATTGAACAGGTATTTTTCATCAGTCTTACAAAGAACAATACAGCACAGGAACAGGCCCTTCGGCCCTCCAAGCCTGCGCCGACCATGGTACCTGCCTAAACTAAAACCGTTTACATTTACGGAGTCTGTATCCTCCCATTCCCACCCTATTCATTTATTTGTCTAGATGCCCCTTAAATGCCACTATCGTAGCTGCTCCCACCACCTCCTCAGGCAGTGCGTCCCATATATTTACCATCCTGTGTGTAAAACCTTGCCTCGCACATCTGTTCTAAACTTTTCCCTGCGCACTTTAAAACTATGTCCCCTAGTACTTGACTCTCCTACCCTAGGAAAGAGCATCTGACCATCCAGTCCGTCCATGCCACTCATAATCTTGCAGAACTCTATCAGGTCGCATCTTAACCTCCGTCGTTCCAGTGAGAACAGACCGTGTTTATCTAACCTCTCCTCTTAGCTAATGCCCTCCATACCAGGCAACATCCTAGTAAACTGCTTCTGTACCCTCTCCAAAGCATCCACATCCTTCTGGTAGTGTGGCGACCAGGATTGTACATAATATTCCAAATGTGGTCTAACAGAGTAGGGCAGCATGGTAGCACAGTGGTTAGCACTGTTGCTTCACTGCTCCAGGATCCCAGGTTCGATTCCCAGCTTGGGTCACTGTCTGTGTGGAGTCTGCACGCTCTCCCCGTGTCTGCGTGGGTTTCCTCCGGGTGCTCCGGTTTCCTCCCACAAGTCCCGAAAGATGTGCTGTTCGGTGAATTGGACATTCTGAATTCTCCCTCTGTGTACCCGAACAGGCGCCAGAGTGTGGCGACGAGGGGCTTTTCACAGTAACTTCAATGCAGTGTTAATGTAAGCCTACTTGTGACAATAAAGATTATTATTATACTAAGGTTCTGTACAGCTGCAACATGACTTGCCAGTTTTTATATTCAATGCCCCGACTGATGAAGGCCAGCATGCCGTATGCCTTCTTGCCCACCTTATCCACATGCGTTACCACTTTCAATGATCAGTGGAGATGCACGCCCAGATCTCTCTGCTTGTTAAGACTCTCAAGAGTTGTACCATTTATTACCTCACACTTGTTCGGATTAAACTCCATCTGCTATTTCTCCGCCCAAGACGCCAACCCGTTTATATCTTGCTGCATCCCCTGACAATCCTCTTCACTTTACACAACTCCACCAATTTTTGTGTCGTCTGCAAACTTACTAATCAGACCAGCTACAGTTTCTTCCAAATCATTTATATACACCATGAACAACAAAAGTTCCAGAACTGATCCCTGTGGAATGCCGCTAATCACAGCCTTCCATTCAGAAAAGTACCCTTCCACTGCTACCCTCAGTCTTCTGTGCCCAAGCCAGTTCTGTATCCAACTTGCCAGCTCTCCTCTGATCCCATGCGACTTCACCTTTTGTACCAGTCAAGGTACCTTGTCAAAGGCTTTACTGACTTCCATATATACAACATCTACTGCCTTTCCCTCATCTATCACCTTTGCAACGTGCTCAAAAAACTCGATCAAATTAGTGTGGCACGATCTCCCCTTCACAAAACCATGCTGTCCATCACTAATAAATCCATTTGTTTCCAAATATGAGTAAATCCTGGCTCTAAGAATCTTTTCCAATAATTTCCCTACCACTGAAGGCTCACTGGCCTATCCCTGCTGCCCTTCTTAAACATTGGAACCACATTGGCTATTCTCCAGTCCTCTGGAACTTCACCGATAGCCAATGAGGATACAAAGATTACTGTCAAGGCCCCAGCAATTTCGTCCCTTGCCTCCCTCAGTATTCTGGGGTAGATCCCATCAGGCCCTGGGGATTTTCATTTAGTATTCGTTTAGTATCACCCATTTCCTCTGGTTCCATACATAGATTCCCTCCAATATCTTTGAATGGACCAACCCTTTCTCTGGCTGCCCTCTTGCTCTTTACGTATGTATAAAACGCCTCAGGATTTTCTTTAATCCTGTTTGCCAGCGGCATTTCATGATCCTCTTTAGCTTTCCTAACTCCAACCTTAAGATCCTTTCTACTTTCTTTATATTCTTCAAGGTTTTATCTGTCCTGAGCCTTTTGGACCTTATGAATGCTTCTTTTTTCTTTTTGACAAGGTTCATAATACCCCTCGGGATACCAGTGTTCCCTATACTTATCACCCTTACCTTTTGCCCTCACAGGTACATGCCGGTCCTGAATTCTAATGAACTGACATTTGAAAGCCTCCCACATGCCGGTTGTTGATTTTCCCTCAAACAGCCCTGCCCAGACAACACTCTCCAGATCCTGCCTAATGCTGTTGTAATTAGCCCTCCCCCAGTCTAAGACCTTCACCTGAGGGCTCTGGTCCTTATCCATAAGCAGCTTAAAACTTACAGAATTATGATCACTGTTCCCGAAATGATCTCCCACTGAAACTTCGATCACCTGGCCGGGCTCATTCCCCAACACCAGGTCTAATATGACCCCTTCCTGAGTTGGGTTATTTTGCATATTGTTTCAAGAAACCCTCCTGGATTCTCCTTACAAATTCTGCACCATCCATACCTCAGCAGTCAATATGTCCCAGTCAATATGGGGAAAGTTAAAATCACCCACCACAACAACCCTATTGTTTATGCATCTTTCCAGGATCTGTCTGCACATCTGCTCCTCGATCTCCCGCTGGCTGTTAGGAGGTCTGTAGTAAACCCCCAACATTGTGACAGCACCCATTCTATTCCTGAGCCCTACCCAGAATGCCTCGCTGCCTGAACCCTCCAAGGTGTCCTCCCTCAGCACAGCTGTGATATTCTCCTTAACCAATAATGCAACTCCACCACCCCTTTTGCATCGTCCTCTATCCTGCCTGAAGCATCTAAATCCTGGAATGTTTAGTTGCCAATCCTGTCGCTCTTTCAATCAAGTTTCTGTAATAGCAAGAACATCATAATTCCACATACTAATCCAAGCTCTAAGTTCATCTGTTTTACCTGAAATACTCCTCGCATTGAAACTAACGCACTTCAGCCCACCAGCCCCGCTGCATTGACCAATCACTCGCTGCCTGCTCTTCCTCTTCATCTTACTGGCCTTAGTCTGTAGCTCTCCCTCAGTTATTTATCCCGCTGCCCTACTGCTCTGGCTCCCATCCCCCCCTGCCATACCAGGCAGTTCAATCTGTTTCTCTGCCTTCCACTTTTGTCCTTACTAGCTTTTGTTTCTGTCCCCCCTCTACTACCTTCTGACTTCCTGTATTAGTTCCCATCCCCTTGCCACATTCATTTAAACCCTCCCCAACAGCACTAGAAAACAACCCCCCAGGTTGTTTCCAGTCCTGCCCAGGTGAAGACCGTCTTCACTATAATGAAAAAGGGGCTGGTTTAGCTCACTGGGCTAAATCGCTGGCTTTTAAAGCAGACCAAGCAGGCCAGCAGCACGGTTTGATTCCCGTACCAGCCTCCCCGGACAGGCGCCGGAATGTGGCGACTAGGGGCTTTTCACAGTAACTTCATTGAAGCCTACTCGTGACAATAAGCGATTTTCATTTCATTTTCATTTCAAATGAAAAAATTAAAATTTTTCATTGTGTGAAAAGCCCCTAGTCGCCACATTCCGGCGCTTGTTCGGGGAGGCTGGGACAGGAATTGAACAGTGCTGCTGGCCTTCCTTGGTCAGTGATTTAGCCAGTTGTGCTAAACCAGCCCCATCCCAGCAGCAACTATAAATCAGGACATTGGAAGGGAGTGAGGAATTCAGGAGCATTACAATCACCAGAGAAGTGCTACTGAGTAAATTTATGGAGCTACGGGCTGAGCCTGGGTCCTGATGGATTTCATTAGTAAGTTTGTGGACGACTCAAAGGTTGGTGGAATTGCGGATAGCGATGAGGACTGTCAGAGGATACAGTAGGATTTAAATTGTTTGGAGACTTGGGTGGCGAGATGGCAGATGAAGTTTAATCCGGACAAATATGAGGTAATGCATTTTGGAAGGTCTAATACAGGGAGGGCATTTACAGTGAATGGTAGAACCCTCAAGAGTATTGACAGTCAGCGAGATCTTGGTGTACAGGTCCACAGGTCACTGAAAGGGGCAACACAGGTTGAAGTGTTGGGCACTGTGGACTCGTGAAGCAAACATATGCCACCAACACTGAAGAAGGTTCAACACTATTTTATTAACTCTTATAAAATACTAGACATACTATAACTGTGAGTTTACACGGTGTTAGTTTAACTTGAGACCTGTGCCTGTCCGAACCAGTTGAATCACTCAGCACGTGGTGTGAGTTTGTATTGTACTTGATGAGCTCTTGTGCTTCTCAGAGGCAGCATCCAGAATAAGCGGGAAAAGTGATGCCCTCTGTCTTTATAGTGCGTGTGTTCTAACTCGTGATTGGCTGCGGTGTTTGTGCATGTTGATTGGTCCTAGTGTATGTCCATCAGTGTGTGTCTGCACCATGATATACTGGTGTATATTATGACACAGGTGGAGAAGGTAGTGCAGAAGGCATACGGCATGCTTGCCTTCATTGGCCGGGGCATTAAGTATAAAAATTGGCAAATCAAGTTGCAGCTGTATAGAACCTTAGTTAGGCCACACTTGGAGTATAGTGTTAAATTCTGGTCGCCACACTGCCAGAAGGATGTGGGGGCTTTAGCGAGGGTGCAGAAGAGATTTACCAGGATGTTGCCTGGTATGGAGGGCATTAGCTATGTGGAGAGGTTGAATAAACTTGGTTTGTTCTCACTGGAGCGAAGGAGGTTGAGGGTGATCAGATAGAGGACTACAAAATTATGAGGGGCATAGACAGAGTGGATAGCCAGAGACTTTTTCCCAGGGTAGAGGGGTCAATTACTAGGGGGCTTAGGTTTAAGGTGCGAGGGGGCAAGGTTTAGAGTAGATGTACGAGGCAAGTTTTTTACACAGAGGGTAGTGGATGCCTGGAAGTCGCTGCCGGAGGAGGTGGTGGAAGCAGGGATGATAGTGACATTTAAGGAGCACCTTGACAAATACATGAATAGGATGGGAATAGAGGGATACGGACCCCGGAAGTGTAGAAGATTTTAGTTGAGATGGGCAGCATGGTCGGCGCAGGCTTGGTGGGCCGAAGGGCCTGTTCCTGTGCTGTACTTTTCTTTGTTTATCCCAGTATCTTGAAAGAAGTGGCTAGTGAGATAGTTGATTTATTAGTTTTAATTTTCTGAAACTCCCTAAATTGGAAGATAGCAAATGTAACTCCATTATTCAAAATGGGAAGGAGACGGAAAGTGAGAAACTACAGGCCTGTTAGCTTACCATTTGTTACAGGGAAAACGATAGAAGCTATTATTAAAGAAGCTACAGCAGGGCCCTAGGATAAGTCCAAGGTCATCAGGCAGAGTCAAAATGGTTTTGCAAAAAGGAAATCATGTTTATCCAACGTATTGGAGTTATTTGAGGTGCATGGACAGGGTGGACAGGGAGCAGCTGTTCCCCTCAGCTGAAGGGTCAGTTATGAGGGGACACAAGTTCAAAGTGATGGGTGGGAGGTTTAAGGGGGGATTTGAGGAAAAACCTTTTTTACCCAGAGAGTGGTGAGGTTCTGGAATGCACTGCCTGGCAGGGTGGGAGTGGTGGGATGCCTCACACGCTTTCAAATATACCTGGATGCAGATGGATCTGGGTGTCCTATTGCTTGATTAAGAAAAGGGTTGTGTACAGGTACAGCAAGTAATTATGCACGGCAAGTAATTATGGGTGGCACGGTGGAACTGTGGTTAGCATTGCACAGCAGCAGGGATCCGGGTTTGATTCTGACCTTGGGTGACTGTCTATGTGGAGTTTGCACATTGGCATCATGACCGGTACAGGCTTGGAGGGCTGAAGGGCCTGTTCCTGCGCTGTATTGTTTCTTTGTTTACCCCTGTGTCTGCGTGGGTTTCCTCCAGGTGCTCCGGTTTCCCCCACAGTCCAAAGATGTGCAAGTAAGGTGGATTGGCCATGCTAAATTGCCCCTTAGTGATCACAGATGTGCCAATTAACTGAGAATAGGGCGGGGAGTGGGCCTGGGTGTGGTGCTGCTTCATAAGAACATAAGAGCATAAGAACTAGGAGCAGGAGTAGGCCATCTGGCCCTTCCAGCCTGCTCCGCCATTCAATTAGATCATGGCTGATCTTTTGTGGACTCAGCTCCACTTTCCGGCCCGAACACTATAACCCTTTATTCCTTTATTCTTCAGAAAACTATCTATCTTTATCTTGAAAACATTTAATGAAGGAGCCTCAACTGCTTCACTGGGCAAGGAATTCCATAGATTCACAACCCTTTGGGTGAAGAAGTTCCTCCTAAACTCAGTACTAAATCTACTTCGCCTTATTTTGAGGCTATGTCCCCCAGTTCTGCTTTCACCCGCCTGTGGAAACAACCTGCCCGCATCTATCCTATCTATTCCCTTCATAATTTTATATGTTTATAAGATCCCCCGCATCCTTCTAAATTCCAATGAGTACAGTTCCAGTCTACTCAACCTCTCCTCATAATCCAACCCCTTCAGCTCTGGGATTAACCTAGTGAATCTCCTCTGCACACCCTCCAGTGCCAGTATGTCCTTTCTCAGGTAAGGAGACCAAAACTGAATACAACACTCCAGGTGTGGCCTCACTAACACCTTATACAGTTACAGCATAACCTCCCTAGTCTTAAACTCCATCCCTCTAGCAATGAAGGACAAAACTCCATTCGCCTTCTTAATCACCCGGTCCACCTGTAAACCAACTTTTTGCGACTCATGCACTAGGACACCCAGGTCCCTCTGCACAGCCATGACGTGGCGATGCCGGCATTGGACTGGGGTGAGCACAGTAAGACGTCATTCAACACCAGGTTAAAGTCCAACAGGTTTGTTTCAAACATGAGCTTTCGGAGCACTGCTCCTTCCAAGGATCGCAGGCCAGACCCCATCGGAGGCCCCCCCCCGGTGAAGGATCGCTTTTCCTCCACCCACAGGCCGCCCCCCGACCCTTCGCGCAGAGTTCCCGCCTGCAGCGACCAGGGGTGAATTGCGCCAGCGGGATTCTGTCGTATCTGAGTGGCCGCTCGGCCCATCCGGGCTGGAGAATCGGCGGCCCCGCCGATTCCCATGACCGGTACCGCGTCAAACACGCCGGCGCAAATGGCGCCGATTCTCCGCACCTCGGAGAATTGCGTGCCAGCGTCAGGGCTCGGAGAATCTCCCCCGTTATAGATGGAAGGATGTAAATGCGTTGGAAGCTGTTGAAATGAAATGAAATGAAAATTGCTAAACAAACCTGTTGGACTTTAACCTGGTGTTGTAAGGCTTCTTCCTCTGCACAGCAGCATGTTTTAATATGTTTAGGAGGGTCAGGGCAGACATAGTCGGCCGAATGGCCTCCCTCTGCACTGCAGGGATTCTATGGAAAAGCTAATAGAACATTATCATTTTTTGCAAGGGGAATTGATTACAAAAGTAGAGGTGTTATGCTTCAGCCATACACAGCATTGGTGCAATCACATCTGGAGTACTGTATACAGTATTGGTCACCTTAGGGGCAATTCTCGAAATGGAGCCCAAGTGTTCGCGCTGTCGTGAACGCCGTCGCGTTTCACGACGGCGTGAAATGGGCACGGGGACGACCAATTGGCCAGCACGGCACTGGAGCAGTTCACACCGCTCTCGCCTCCTTTCCCCGGCGCCAAATGGGCGCCCCGCCAACCAGCGCATGCGCAGTTGGGCTGCGCCAACCTGTGCATGCGGGCTGGGACTTCTTCAGCGCGCCGGCCCCGACTCAATATGGCGTCGGTGTTCAGGGGCCGGCCACGCAAGAAAGTAGGCCCGGGGGGGTAGAGGCTGGCGTCCGATCAGTGGGCCCCGATCACGGGCCAGACCCCATCGAGCCAGAAAGTAGGCCCGGAGGAGTAGAGGCCAGCCCGCCAATTGGGCCGTTGGAAGCTGTTGAAATGAAATTAAATGAAAATTGCTTATTGTCACGAGTAGGCTTTAAACGAAGTTACTGTGAAAAGCCCATAGTCGCCACATTCCGGCACCTGTTCAGGGAGGCTTTTACGGGAATTGAACCGTGCTGCTGGCCTGCTTTGGTCTGCTTTCAAAGCCAGCGATTTAGCTCTGTGCTAAACCAGCCCCAAGGTTTACCAGACTAATACCTAGAATGGGCAAGTCTTTGGAATTCTCGTCGTGAGAAGGTAGTGGAAACAGAGCCTTTGACTATTTTTCAGGCAGAAGTCGATAGATTATTGGTAAGTCAGGGGGTGAAAGGTTATAAGGAGTAGGCGGGATGCAAATCTGAGGTTACTGTCAGATCAAGCACGGTCTTGTTAAATGGTGCAGCAGGCTCTTGCAGTTGAATGACCTAAACCTGCTCCTTGTTAAAGAGTGACCACATTTTAAAAGTGCTTCAGGGGGTGCAAAGCACTTTGGGAAGGACAAGGTTCTAAATGGCACTAAAGAAATGCAATCTTTCTTTCCTTCCTTTTTCCTTATTTCCTGCGCTTCCTTGTTTCCATCGCATTAGTCTCAGATGGATTCAGAACTAGACACCAGAGGTTAAAATATGGCGCACTAATCTATTGTACCGCCCAGCCTCGCAGCATATTATATATGTTATTAAATAATACATCATATTATTGCTATAAAAGATTGAGGATTGTTTAATTATCTGTTGTACAGTGCTTTTTTTTTTAATAATCTCTTGGTGTTCTGCTTAATATTGAAGTCCTAAAGGGGGTGACATGATTTTTTACAATTTTCCTCTTAATTGTTTTATCGCTGGATTCCCTTTTCCCTCAGGAGATACTTATTATATTAATATAGAAGGGCTCTTGATGTAATATTAGGAGGAATGGAGGTAATGTTAGCCTGTACATGGTAGTGTGTCAGGACTGCTGAACTGTACATAGCACTGGAAAGCTGCGCACACTCTGTGTACACAGGCTGGAGGGCTTTATACGGGCAGGGAAACGTGCTTGTCTCTGTGTTAGCAGATAGCAAAGAACGTACACGTATTGATGATGTTAGTTGACCAGTCCTGGATTAATAATCCTGAGATGACAGAGAAAATGCGGGAAAATCTCAGCAGGTCTGGCAGTATCTGTAGGGAGAGAAAAGAGCTAACGTTTCGAGTCCAATAACTCTTTGTCAAAGCTAACAGACAGAGAAAGTGGGAAATATTTATACTGTGGAGTGAGAATGAAAGATGAGTCATAGCCACAGAAACCCAGGGAAACCGGGTGCTAAAAGCCACAGAAACAAAGGGAAATGATTGCTAATGGCAGTCCCCAGAGTGAATAAAAGGTGTGAGAGGCCAAACAGCAGAGAATCTAACATCATAGGGTAAACTGTTCAGATGTTAGTTTCTCTGCCGTTTGGCCTCTCACGCCTTTTGTTCTCTCTGGGGACTGCCATTAACATTCTTTCCCCTTGGTTTCTGTGGCAATTAGCACCTGGTTTCCCTGGGTTTCTGTGGCTATGACTCATCCTTCATTCTCGCTATCACAGTATAAATATTTCCCACTTTCTCTGTTTCTCTGTCTGTTAGCTTTGACAAAGAGTCATCGGACTCGAAACATTTGCTCTTTTCTCTCCCTACAGATGCTGCCAGACCTGCTGAGATTTCCCAGCATTTTCTCATTTGTTTCGGACTCCAGCATCCGCATTAATTTGCTTTTAATAATCCTGAGACCTGAATTCCAAGTCCAGCGACGAATTTAAATTCAATCAATTAATTCAAACTGGAATGAAAAGCTGGTAACAGTGTTTTTATTTATTCAACCTTGGGACCTGGGTATCGCTAGCTGGGCCAGCCTTTATTGCCCATCCCTAATTACCCTTGGACAGAATTGCTTGCGAGGCCATTTCAGGGGGCATTTAAAAGTCAACCACATTGCTGCGGTGCTGGAGTTACATGTAGGCCAGACCGGGTAAGGACGGCAGATTTCCTCCCCTGAAGGTCATTAGGCGCTCAGATGGATGTTTGACAATGGTTTCATAGCTCTGACATTGAAGCAACTGGATTTTTGTCAAGACCCACCCTCTTCGCTAATGCTCTCCAGGGAAGGAAATTTGCCTGACCAGCCGACATGTGAATCCAGACCTACAGAATGTGATTGGCTTTCAATGGTTTAGCAAGTTACTCAGTTGTCAAAATCCTGGAACTCCCGAACAACACTGTGGACGTACCTACATCACATGGGACTGCAGCGGTCCAGGAATGCGGGTCACCATCACCGTTTCGGGGTAATTAAAAAGGGTAACAAATGCTGGCCTCGCCAGTGACGCCTACTTCCCATGAATGGTTACTTGAAAGCTGCAGCGTGCTCAAGGACCACATCCGGGAGCTCGAGACAGAGGAACGGTAAGAATGTTGGAAGGATCACTGATAGATGCACTTTACAGGCATTTGGAAAGTGGGTTCGTCGGGGGATTTTGTGGGAAAGGATGTTTGCACTTTCCATCTCTGCGAAATGATCCCAAGGGAGGTCATGGTTGAAACACCTACTGTGAAAAAACAAGCAAAGGTTGAGTTGGAGGAAACCATTTGAACACACTCAGTACATTTAAAAGCAAGTGAACAGAGGCTTACCACGTTTATCAGAATTCCTTGGAAGAAATTAATAGAATTGGTGGGTGAGGGTAATGCGGTTGGAAAATGTATTGGGAAACATTTGAAAAAAAAGTCCCTCACCGGAGATTTGTGCGTAATTTAAAAGCTTCTAAAGGTGAAGGAAGACTCGTAACCTGGTAATGAATTTGAATCAAACTGAGGTGATCAATGAAAATATAGTTTTTTTGTTCAGTCTGGGCAAAACCCATGAACCCTTCTTACTCATCTGCTTTAAATTAATCAACTGGATGTAATCACCATGTGACAAAAGTTATTTCTCTCTCCAGAATGGTGTTTTTAAACTCATAGGTATTGTCCACCATAACTTAATCGAATACACTTCAGAAGCATACAGGTTATTCACAAAGGCCCCGCCTTCTCAACCTTGCCCCTCGCCTGATGTGTGGTGATCCTCAGATTAAATCACCACCAGTCAGCTCTCCTCCACAAAGGGGAAAACAGCCTGTGGTCATCTGGGACTATGGTGGCTTAACTTACTTTTATTTATAGCAGAAAAGGAGGCCATTCAGCCCATCTTTCCTGAGCCAGCTGTTTGAAAAGAGCTACCCAATTTGTCCTGCTCCTCTTCGCTTTCCTCAGATCAGCCTGAGAGAGTCTTGTAGCTGTAGGGAAGAAGCTGTTCCTATGTGGATGTGCGGGTCCTCAGACATCTGTACCTTCTGCCTGATGGAAGGGTCAGGAAGAGGGCAAAGCCTGGATGGGAGGGGTCTCTGAGAATGCTGTAATTTCAGACCTGGGGCTGAACCAAGGCCCAATTAAGATACCTGGCAAGGGAGGGGGAATTAGGGTGTGGGAGGGGAGGGATGGTGTTTGGGAAAGAAGAATCTCAGCACCAGTAACTCTGAGATGGGCATAAGTTGGCATGGCCAACTGCAACTTCCCTCCTACGTTGCTGGGCCCTGTTTCCGTCACACCATCAAGATGTAGTGGACAGCAAAGAGACAGCTGGCAGATAGCCCTGTTTGGTTTTCTATCTGGTTTTCTGACTGTCTGTCTCGGTGTCTCTGTTTCTCTATCTGGTTTTCTGTCTGTCTCGCTGTCTCTCTATCTGGTTTTCTGACTGTCTGTCTCGGTGTCTCTGTTTCTCTATCTGGTTTTCTGTCTGTCTCGCTGTCTCTCTATCTGGTTTTCTGCCTGTCTCGGTGTCTCTGTTTCTCTATCTGGTTTCTGTCTGTCTGACTCGGTGTCTCTCTGTTTCTCTGTTTCTCTATCTGGTTTTCTGCCTGTCTCGGTGTCTCTCTGTTTCTCTATCTGGTTTTCTGCCTGTCTCGGTGTCTCTGTTTCTCTATCTGGTTTCTGTCTGTCTGTCTCAGTGTCTCTGTTTCTCTATCTGGTTTTCTGTCTGTCTCGGTGTCTCGCTTGTTCTATATCTGGTTTTCCGCCTGTCTCGGTGTCTCTGTTTCTCTATCTGGTTTCTGTCTGTCTGTCTCAGTGTCTCTGTTTCTCTATCTGGTTTTCTGTCTGTCTCGGTGTCACTCTGTTTCTATATCTGGTTTTCTGTCTGTCTCGGTGTCTCTGTTTCTCTATCTGGTTTCTGTCTGTCTGTCTCGGTGTCTATGTTTCTCTATCTGGTTTTCTGTCTGTCTCGGTGTCTCTCTGTTTCTCTATCTGGTTTTCTGACTGTCTGTCTCTGTGTCTCTGTTTCAATATCTGTTTTTCTGTTTGTCTGTCTCAGTGTCTCTGTTTCAATATCTGTTTTTCTGTCTGTCTGTCTCGGTGTCTCTCTGTTTCTTAATCTCGTTTTCTGTCTGTCTGTCTCAGTGTCTCTGTCTCTCTATCTGGTTTTATGTCTGTCTCGGTGTCTCTCTGTTTCTCTATCTGGTTTTCTGTCTGTCTCGGTGTCTCTCTGTTTCTCTATCTGGTTTTCTGTCTGTCTCGGTGTCTCTGTTTCTCTATCTGGTTTTCTGTCTGTCTGTCTCGGTGTCTCTGTTTCTCTATCTGGTTTTCTGTCTGTCTCGGTGTCTCTGTTTCTCTATCTGGTTTTCTGACTGTCTGTCTCGGTGTCTCTGTTTCTCTATCTGGTTTTCTGTCTGTCTCGGTGTCTCTGTTTCTCTATCTGGTTTTCTGACTGTCTGTCTCGGTGTCTCTGTTTCTCTATCTGGTTTTCTGTCTGTCTCGGTGTCTCTGTTTCTCTATCTGGTTTTCGGACAGTCTGTCTCGGTGTCTCTGTTTCTCTATCTGGTTTTCTGACTGTCTGTCTCAGTGCCTCTGTTTCTATATCAGTTTATCTGTCTGTCTCGGTGTCTCTGTTTCCCAATCTGGTTTTCTGACTGTCTGTCTCAGTGCCTCTGTTTCTATATCGGTTTATCTGTCTGTCTCGGTGTCTCTGTTTCTCTATCAGGTTTTCTGACTGTCTGTCTAAGTGTCTCTGTTTCTATTTCGGTTTATCTGTCTGTATGTCTCGGTGTCTCGGTGTTTCTATATCGGTTTATCTGTCTGTCTGTCTCGGTGTCTCGCTGTTTCTATATCGGTTTATCTGTCTGTCAGTCTCGGTGTCTCGCTGTTTCTATATTGGTTTATCTGTCTGTCTCGGTGTCTCGCTGCTCCTATATCTGTTTAACTGTCTGTCTCGGTGTCTCGCTGTTTCTATATCGGGTTATCTGTCAGTCTCGGTGTCTCGCTGTTTCTATATCGGTTTATCTGTCTGTCTGTCTCAGTGTCTCGCTGTTTCTATATCGGTTTATCTGTCTGTCTCGGTGTCTCGCTGTTTCTATATCGGTTTATCTGTCTGTCTCGGTGTCTCGCTGTTTCTATATCGGTTTATCTGTCTGTCTGTCTCGGTGTCTCGCTGTTTCTATATCGGTTTATCTGTCTGTCTGTCTCGGTGTCTCGCTGTTTCTATATCGGTTTATCTCTCTGTCTCGGTGTCTCGCTGTTTCTATATCGGTTTATCTGTCTGTCTGTCTCGGTGTTTCTATATCGGTTTATCTGTCTGTCTGTCTCGGTGTCTCGCTGTTTCTATATCGGTTTATCTGTCTGCCTATCTCGGTGTCTCGCTGTTTCTATATCGGTTTATCTGTCTGTCTCGGTGTCTCTCTGTTTCTATATCGGTTTATCTGTCAGTCTCGGTGTCTCGCTGTTTCTATATCGGTTTATCTGTCTGTCTCGGTGTCTCGCTGTTTCTATATCGGTTTATCTGTCAGTCTCGGTGTCTCGCTGTTCCTATATCGGTTTATCTGTCTGCCTATCTCGGTGTCTCGCTGTTTCTATATCGGTTTATCTGTCTGTCTGTCTCGGTGTCTCGCTGTTTCTATATCGGTTTATCTGTCTGTCTGTCTCAGTGTCTCGCTGTTTCTATATCGTTTTATCTGTCTGTCTGTCTCGGTGTCTCGCTGTTTCTATATCGGTTTATCTGTCTGTCTCGGTGTCTCGCTGTTTCTATATCGGTTTATCTGTCTGTCTGTCTCAGTGTCTCGTTGTTTCTATATCGTTTTATCTGTCTGTCTGTCTCGGTGTCTTGGTGTTTCTATATCGGTTTATCTGTCCGCCTGTCTCGGTGTATCGCTGTTTCTATATCGGTTTATCTGTCTGCCTCTCTCGGTGTCTCGCTGTTTCTATATCGGTTTATCTGTCTGTCTGTCTCGGAGTCTCGCTGTTTCTATATCGGTTTATCTGTCTGTCTGTCTCGGTGTCTCGCTGTTTCTATATCGGTTTATCTGTCTGCTTATCTCGGTGTCTCGCTGTTTCTATATCGGTTTATCTGTCTGTCTCGGTGTCTCGCTGTTTCTATATCGGTTTATCTGTCTGTCTGTCTCGGTGTCTCGCTGTTTCTATGTCGGTTTATCTGTCAGTCTCGGTGTCTCGCTGTTTCTATATCGGTTTATCTGTCTGTCTGTCTGGGTGTCTCGCTGTTTCTATATCGGTTTATCTGTCTGTCTGTCTCGGTGTCTCGCTGTTTCTATATCGGTTTATCTGTCTGTCTCGGTGTCTCGCTGTTTCTATATCGGTTTATCTGTCAGTCTCAGTGTCTCGCTGTTTCCATATCGGTTTATCTCTCTGTCTCGGTGTCTCGCTGTATCTATATCGGTTTATCATTCTTGTCAGTCTCGGTGTCTCGCTGTTTCTATATCGGTTTATCTGTCTGTCTCGGTGTCTCGCTGTTTCTATATCGGTTTATCTGTCTGCCTATCTCGGTGTCTCGCTGTTTCTATATCGGTTTATCTGTCTGCCTGTCTCGGTGTCTCTGTGTTTCTATATCGGTTTATCTGTCAGTCTCGGTGTCTCTCTGTTTCTATATCGGTTTATCTGTCTCTCTGTCTCGGTGTCTCGCTGTTTCTATATCGGTTTATCTGTCTGTCTGTGTCGGTGTCTCTCTGTTTCTATATCGGTTTATCTGTCAGTCTCGGTGTCTCTCTGTTTCTATATCGGTTTATCTGTCTGCCTATCTCGGTGACGCTGTTTCTATATTGGTTTATCTGTCTGTCTGTCTCGGTGTTTCTATATCGGTTTATCTGTCAGTCTCGGTGTCTCGCTGTTTCTATATCGGTTTATCTGTCTGTCTCGGTGTCTCGCTGTTTCTATATCGGTTTATCTGTCAGTCTCGGTGTCTCGCTGTTTCTATATCGGTTTATCTGTCTGCCTGTCTCGGTGTCTCGCTGTTTCTATATCGGTTTATCTGTCTGTCTGTCTCGGTGTCTCGCTGTTTCTATATCGGTTTATCTGTCTGTCTCGGTGTCTCGCTGTTTCTATATCGGTTTATCTGTCAGTCTCGGTGTCTCGCTGTTTCTCTATCGGTTTATCTGTCTGTCTTTCTCGGTGTCTCGCTGTTTCTATATCGGTTTACCTGTCTGTCTGTCTCGGTGTCTTGCTGTTTCTATATCGGTTTATCTGTCTGTCTCGGTGTCTCGCTGTTTCTGTATCGGTTTATCTGTCAGTCTCGGTGTCTCGCTGTTTCTATATCGGTTTATCTGTCTGTCTGTCTCGGTGTCTCGCTGTTTCTCTATCGGTTTATCTGTCTGTCTCGGTGTCTCGCTGTTTCTATATCGGTTTATCTGTCAGTCTCGGTGTCTCGCTGTTTCTATATCGGTTTATCTGTCTGTCTGTGTCGGTGTCTCTCTGTTTCTATATCGGTTTATCTGTCAGTCTCGGTGTCTCTCTGTTTCTATATCGGTTTATCTGTCTGCCAATCTCGGTGACGCTGTTTCTATATTGGTTTATCTGTCTGTCTGTCTCGGTGTTTCTATATCGGTTTATCTGTCTGTCTGTCTCGGTGTCACGCTGTTTCCATATCGGTTTATCTGTCTGTCTGTCTCGGTGTCTCGCTGTTTCTATATCGGTTTATCTGTCTGTCTGTCTCGGTGTCACGCTGTTTCTATATCGGTTTATCTGTCTGTCTGTCTCGGTGTCTCGCTGTTTCTATATCGGTTTATCTGTCTGTCTGTCTCGGTGTCTCGCTGTTTCCATATCGGTTTATCTGTCAGTCTCGGTGTCTCGCTGTTTCTATATCGGTTTATCTGTCTGTCTGTCTCGGTGTCTCTCTGTTTCTATATCGGTTTATCTGTCTGCCAATCTCGGTGACGCTGTTTCTATATCGGTTTATCTGTCTGTCTGTCTCGGTGTCTCGCTGTTTCTATATCGGTTTATCTGTCTGTCTGTCTCGGTGTCTCGCTGTTTCTATATTGGTTTATCTGTCTGTCTGTCTCGGTCTCTCGCTGTTTCTATATTGGTTTATCTGTCTGTCTGTCTCGGTGTCTCGCTGTTTCTATATCGGTTTATCTGTCTGTCTGTCTCGGTGTCTCGCTGTATCTATATCGGTTTATCTGTCTGTCTCGGTGTCTCGCTGTTTCTATATCGGTTTATCTCTCTGTCTCGGTGTCTCGCTGTTTCTATATCGGTTTATCTGTCAGTCTCGGTGTCTCGCTGTTTCTATATCGGTTTATCTGTCTGTCTGTCTCGGTGTCTCGCTGTTTCTATATCGGTTTATCTGTCAGTCTCGGTGTCACGCTGTTTCTATATCGGTTTATCTGTCTGCCTGTCTCGGTGTCTCGCTGTTTCTATATCGGTTTATCTGTCTGTCTGTCTCGGTGTCTCGCTGTTTCTATGTCGGTTTATCTGTCTGTCTGTCTCGGTGTCTCGCTGTTTCTATATCGGTTTATCTGTCTGTCTCGCTGTTTCTATATCGGTTTATCTGTCTGTCTGTCTCGGTGTCTCGCTGTTTCTATATCGGTTTATCTGTCTGTCTGTCTCGGTGTCTCGCTGTTTCTATATCGGTTTATCTGTCTGTCTGTCTCGTTGTCTCGCTGTTTCTATATCTGTTTATCTGTCTGTCTCGGTGTCTCGCTGTTTCTATATCGGTTTATCTGTCTGTCAGTCTCGGTGTCTCGCTGTTTCTATATCGGTTTATCTGTCAGTCTCGGTGTCTCGCTGTTTCTATATCGGTTTATCTGTCTGTCTCAGTGTCTCGCTGTTTCTATATCGGTTTATCTGTCTGTCTCGGTGTCTCGCTGTTTCTATATCGGTTTATCTGTCTGTCTCGGTGTCTCGCTGTTTCTATATCGGTTTATCTGTCTGCCTGTCTCGGTGTCTCGCTGTTTCTATATCGGTATATCTGTCTGTCTGTCTCGGTGTCTCGCTGTTTCTATGTCGGTTTATCTGTCTGTCTGTCTCGGTGTCTCACTGTTTCTATATCGGTTTATCTGTCTGTCTCACTGTTTCTATATCGGTTTATCTGTCTGTCTGTCTCGGTGTCTCGCTGTTTCTATATCGGTTTATCTGTCTGTCTCGGTGTCTCGCTGTTTCTATATCGGTTTATCTGTCTGTCTGTCTCGGTGTCTCGCTGTTTCTATATCTGTTTATCTGTCTGTCTCGGTGTCTCGCTGTTTCTATATCGGTTTATCTGTCTGTCTGTCTCGGTGTCTCGCTGTTTCTATATCGGTTTATCTGTCTGTCAGTCTCGGTGTCTCGGTGTTTCTATATCGGTTTATCTGTCTGTCTCGGTGTCTCGCTGTTTCTATATCGGTTTATCTGTCTGTCAGTCTCGGTGTCTCGCTGTTTCTATATCGGTTTATCTGTCTGTCTCGGTGTCTCGCTGTTTCTATATCGGTTTATCTGTCTGTCAGTCTCGGTGTCTCGCTGTTTCTATATCGGTTTATCTGTCTGCCTATCTCGGTGTCTCGCTGTTTCTATATCGGTTTATCTGTCAGTCTCGGTGTCTCGCTGTTTCTATATCGGTTTATCTGTCTGTCTGTCTCGGTGTCTCGCTGTTTCTATATCGGTTTATTTGTGTGTCTCGGTGTCTCGCTGTTTCTATATCGGTTTATCTGTCTGTCTGTCTCGGTGTCTCGCTGTTTCTATATCGGTTTATCTGTCAGTCTCGGTGTCTCGCTGTTTCTATATCGGTTTATCTGTCAGTCTCGGTGTCTCGCTGTTTCGATATCGGTTTATCTGTCTGTCTCGGTGTCTCGCTGTTTCTATATCGGTTTATCTGTCAGTCTCGGTGTCTCGCTGTTTCTATATCGGTTTATCTGTCTGTCAGTCTCGGTGTCTCGCTGTTTCTATATCGGTTTATCTGTCTGTCTGTCTCGGAGTCTCGCTGTTTCTATATCGGTTTATCTGTCTGTCTGTCTCGGTGTCTCGGTGTTTCTATATCGGTTTATCTGTCTGTCTCGGTGTCTCGCTGTTTCTATATCGGTTTATCTGTCAGTCTCGGTGTCTCGCTGTTTCTATATCGGTTTATCTGTCTGTCTCTGTGTCTCGCTGTTTCTCGGTTTATCTGTCAGTCTCGGTGTCTCGGTGTTTCTATATCGGTTTATCTGTCTGTCTCGGTGTCTCGCTGTTTCTATATCGGTTTAGCTGTCTGTCTCGGTTTCTCGCTGTTTCTATATCGGTTTATCTGTCTGTCTCGGTATCTCGCTGTTTCTCTATCGGTTTATCTGTCTGTCTCGGTGACTCGCTGTTTCTATAACGGTTTATCTGTCTGTCTCGGTGTCTCGCTGTTTCTATATCGGTTTATCTGTCTGTCTATCTCGATGTCTCGCTGTTTCAATATCGGTTTATCTGTCTGTCTCGGTGTCTCGCTGTTTCTATATCGGTTTATCTGTCTGTCAGTCTCGGTGTCTCGCTGTTTCTATATCGGTTTATCTGTCTGTCTCGGTGTCTCGCTGTTTCTATATCGGTTTATCTGTCTGTCTCGCTGTTTCTATATCGGTTTATCTGTCTGTCTGTCTCGGTGCCTCGCTGTTTCTATATCGGTTTATCTGTCTGTCTGTCTCGGTGTCTCGCTGTTTCTATATCGGTTTATCTGTCTGTCTCGGTGTCTCGCTGTTTCTATATCGGTTTTCCTGTCTGTCTGTCTCGGTGTCTCGCTGTTTCTATATCGGTTTATCTGTCTGTCTCGGTGTCTCGCTGTTTCTCTATCGGTTTATCTGTCTGCCTATCTCGGTGTCTCGCTGTTTCTATATCGGTTTATCTGTCTGTCTGTCTCGGTGTCTCGCTGTTTCTATATCGGTTAATCTGTCTGTCAGTCTCGGTGTCTCGCTGTTTCTATATCGGTTTATCTGTCTGTCTCGGTGTCTCGCTGTTTCTATATCGGTTTATCTGTCTGTCTCGGTGTCTCGCTGTTTCTATATCGGTTTATCTGTCTGTCTGTCTCGGTGTCTCGCTGTTTCTATATCGGTTTATCTGTCTGTCTCAGTGTCTCGCTGTTTCCATATCGGTTTATCTGTCTGTCTGTCTCGGTGTCTCGCTGTTTCTATATCGGTTTATCTCTCTGTCTCGGTGTCTCGCTGTTTCTATATCGGTTTATCTGTCAGTCTCGGTGTCTCGGTGTTTCTATATCGGTTTATCTGTCTGTCTCGGTGTCTCGCTGTTTCTATATCGGTTTATCTGTCTGTCTGTCTCGGTGTCTCGCTGTTTCTATATCGGTTTATCTGTCTGTCTGTCTCGGTGTCTCGCTGTTTCTATATCGGTTTATCTGTCTGTCTGTCTCGGTGTCTCGCTGTTTCTATATCGGTTTATCTGTCTGTCTCGGTGTCTCGCTGTTTCTAAATCGGTTTATCTGTCTGTCTCGGTGTCTCGCTGTTTCTATATCGGTTTATCTGTCTGTCTCGGTGTCTCGCTGTTTCTATATCGGTTTAGCTGTCTGTCTGTCTCGGTGTCTCGCTGTTTCTATATCGGTTTATCTGTCTGTCTGTCTCGGTGTCTCGCTGTTTCTATATCGGTTTATCTGTCTGTCTGTCTCGATGTCTCGCTGTTTCTATATCGGTTTATCTGTCTGTCTCGGTGTATCGCTGTTTCTATATCGGTTTATCTGTCTGTCTCGGTGTCTCGCTGTTTCTATATCGGTTTATCTGTCTGTCTCGGTGTCTCGCTGTTTCTAAATCGGTTTATCTGTCTGTCTCGGTGTCTCGCTGTTTCTATATCGGTTTATCTGTCTGTCTGTCTCGATGTCTCGCTGTTTCTATATCGGTTTATATGTCTGTCTCAGTGTCTCGCTGTTTCTATATCGGTTTATCTGTCTGTCTGTCTCGGTGTCTCGCTGTTTCTATATCGGTTTATCTGTCTGTCTCGGTGTCTCGCTGTTTCTATATCGGTTTATCTGTCTATCTGCGTCGGTGTCTCTCTATTTCTATATCGGTTTATCTGTCTGTCTGTCTCGGTGTCTCGCTGTTTCTATATCGGTTTATCTGCCTATCTCGGTGTCTTGCTGTTTCTATATCGGTTTATCTGTCTGCCTATCTCGGTTTCTCGCTGTTTCTATATCGGTTTATCTGTCTGCCTGTCTCGGTGTCTCGCTGTTTCTATATCGGTTTATCTGTCTGTCTCGGTGTCTCGCTGTTTCTATATCGTTTTATCTGTCAGTCTCTGTGTCTCGCTGTTTCTATATCGGTTTATATGTCAGTCTCGGTGTCTCGCTGTTTCTGTATCGGTTTATCTGTCTGCCTATCTCGGTGTCTCGCTGTTTCTATATCGGTTTATCTGTCAGTCTCGGTGTCTCGCTGTTTCTATATCGGTTTGTCTGTCTGTCTCGCTGTCTCGCTGTTTCTATATCGGTTTATCTGTCTGTCTCGGTGTCTCGTTGTTTCTATATTGGTTTATCTGTCTGTCTGTCTCGGTGTCTCGCTGTTTCTATATCGGTTTATCTGTCTGTCTGTCTCGGTGTCTCGGTGTTTCTATATCGGTTTATCTGTCTGTCTGTCTCAGTGTCTCGCTGTTTCTATATCGGTTTATCTGTCTGTCTGTCTCGGTGTCTCGTTGTTTCTATATTGGTTTATCTGTCTGTCTGTCTCGGTGTCTCGGTGTTTCTATATCGGTTTATCTGTCTGTCTGTCTCAGTGTCTCGCTGTTTCTATATCGGTTTATCTGTCAGTCTCGGTGTCTCGCTGTTTCTAAATCGGTTTATCTGTCTGTCTCGGTGTCTCGCTGTTTCTATATCGGTTTATCTGTCTGTCTGTCTCGGTGTCTCGCTGTTTCTATATCGGTTTATCTGTCTGTCTCGGTGTCTCGCTGTTTCTATATCGGTTTATCTGTCTGTCTGTCTCGGTGTCTCGGTGTTTCTATATCGGTTTATCTGTCTGTCTGTCTCGGTGTCTCGCTGTTTCTATATCGCTTTATCTGTCTGTCTGTCTCGGTGTCTCGCTGTTTCTATATCGGTTTATCTGTCAGTCTCGGTGTCTCGCTGTTTCTATATCGGTTTATCTGTCAGTCTCGGTGTCTCGCTGTTTCTATATCGGTTTATCTGTCTGCCTATCTCGGTGTCTCGCTGTTTCTATATCGGTTTATCTGTCTGTCTGTCTCGGTGTCTCGCTGTTTCTATATCGGTTTATCTGTCAGTCTCGGTGTCTCGCTGTTTCTATATCGGTTTATCTGTCTGTCTGTCTCGGAGTCTCGCTGTTTCTATATCGGTTTATCTGTCTGCCTGTCTCGGTGTCTCGCTGTTTCTATATCGGTTTATCTGTCAGTCTCGATGTCTCGCTGTTTCTATATCGGTTTATCTGTCTGTCTCGGTGTCTCGCTGTTTCTATATCGGTTTATCTGTCTGTCTCGGTGTCTCGCTGTTTCTATATCGGTTTATCTGTCTGTCTGTCTCGGTGTCTTGCTGTTTCTATATCGGTTTATCTGTCTGTCTGTCTCGGTGTCTCTCTGTTTCTATATTGGTTTATCTGTCTGCCTGTCTCGGTGTCTCGCTGTTTCTATATCGGTTTATCTGTCTGTCTCGGTGTCTCGCTGTTTCTATATCGGTTTATCTGTCTGTCTGTCTCGGTGTCTCGCTGTTTCTATATCGGTTTATCTGTCTGTCTGTCTCGATGTCTCTCTGTTTCTATATCGGTTTATCTATCTGTCTGTCTCGGTGTCTCGCTGTTTCTATTTCGGTTTATCTGTCTGTCTGTCTCGGTGTCTCGCTGTTTCTATATCGGTTTATCTGTCTGTCTCGGTGTCTCGCTGTTTCTATATCGGTTTATCTGTCTGTCTGTCTCGGTGTCTCTCTGTTTCTATATCGGTTTATCTGTCTGTCTGTCTCGGTGTCTCGCTGTTTCTATATCGGTTTATCTGTCAGTCTCGGTGTCTCGGTGTTTCTATATCGGTTTATCTGTCTGTCTGTCTCGGTGTCTCGCTGTTTCTATATCGGTTTATCTGTCTGTCTCGGTGTCTCGCTGTTTCTATTTCGGTTTATCTGTCTGTCTGTCTCGGTGTCTCGCTGTTTCTATATCGGTTTATCTGTCTGTCTGTCTCGGTGTCTCGCTGTTTCTATATCGGTTTATCTGTCTGTCTCGGTGTCTCGCTGTTTCTATATCGGTTTATCTGTCTGTCTCGGTGTCTCGCTGTTTCTCTATCGGTTTATCTGTCTGCCTATCTCGGTGTCTCGCTGTTTCTATATCGGTTTATCTGTCTGTCTGTCTCGGTGTCTCGCTGTTTCTATATCGGTTTATCTGTCTGTCTCGGTGTCTCGCTGTTTCTATATCGGTTTATCTGTCTGTCTGTCTCGGTGTCTCGCTGTTTCTATATCGGTTTATCTGTCTGTCTCAGTGTCTCGCTGTTTCCATATCGGTTTATCTGTCTGTCTGTCTCGGTGTCTCGCTGTTTCTATATCGGTTTATCTCTCTGTCTCGGTGTCTCGCTGTTTCTATATCGGTTTATCTGTCAGTCGCGGTGTCTCGGTGTTTCTATATCGGTTTATCTGTCTGTCTCGGTGTCTCGCTGTTTCTATATCGGTTTATCTGTCTGTCTGTCTCGGTGTCTCGCTGTTTCTATATCGGTTTATCTGTCTGTCTGTCTCGGTGTCTCGCTGTTTCTATATCGGATTATCTGTCTGTCTGTCTCGGTGTCTCGCTGTTTCTATATCGGTTTATCTGTCTGTCTCGGTGTCTCGCTGTTTCTAAATCGGTTTATCTGTCTGTCTCGGTGTCTCGCTGTTTCTATATCGGTTTATCTGTCTGTCTCGGTGTCTCGCTGTTTCTATATCGGTTTAGCTGTCTGTCTGTCTCGGTGTCTCGCTGTTTCTATATCGGTTTATCTGTCTGTCTGTCTCGGTGTCTCGCTGTTTCTATATCGGTTTATCTGTCTGTCTGTCTCGATGTCTCGCTGTTTCTGTATCGGTTTATCTGTCTGTCTCGGTGTCTCGCTGTTTCTATATCGGTTTATCTGTCTGTCTCGGTGTCTCGCTGTTTCTATATCGGTTTATCTGTCTGTCTCGGTGTCTCGCTGTTTCTAAATCGGTTTATCTGTCTGTCTCGGTGTCTCGCTGTTTCTATATCGGTTTATCTGTCTGTCTGTCTCGATGTCTCGCTGTTTCTATATCGGTTTATATGTCTGTCTCGGTGTCTCGCTGTTTCTATATCGGTTTATCTGTCTGTCTGTCTCGGTGTCTCGCTGTTTCTATATCGGTTTATCTGTCTGTCTCGGTGTCTCGCTGTTTCTATATCGGTTTATCTGTCTATCTGCGTCGGTGTCTCTCTATTTCTATATCGGTTTATCTGTCTGTCTGTCTCGGTGTCTCGCTGTTTCTATATCGGTTTATCTGCCTATCTCGGTGTCTTGCTGTTTCTATATCGGTTTATCTGTCTGCCTATCTCGGTTTCTCGCTGTTTCTATATCGGTTTATCTGTCTGCCTGTCTCGGTGTCTCGCTGTTTCTATATCGGTTTATCTGTCTGTCTCGGTGTCTCGCTGTTTCTATATCGTTTTATCTGTCAGTCTCTGTGTCTCGCTGTTTCTATATCGGTTTATATGTCAGTCTCGGTGTCTCGCTGTTTCTGTATCGGTTTATCTGTCTGCCTATCTCGGTGTCTCGCTGTTTCTATATCGGTTTATCTGTCAGTCTCGGTGTCTCGCTGTTTCTATATCGGTTTGTCTGTCTGTCTCGCTGTCTCGCTGTTTCTATATCGGTTTATCTGTCTGTCTCGGTGTCTCGTTGTTTCTATATTGGTTTATCTGTCTGTCTGTCTCGGTGTCTCGCTGTTTCTATATCGGTTTATCTGTCTGTCTGTCTCGGTGTCTCGGTGTTTCTATATCGGTTTATCTGTCTGTCTGTCTCAGTGTCTCGCTGTTTCTATATCGGTTTATCTGTCTGTCTGTCTCGGTGTCTCGTTGTTTCTATATTGGTTTATCTGTCTGTCTGTCTCGGTGTCTCGGTGTTTCTATATCGGTTTATCTGTCTGTCTGTCTCAGTGTCTCGCTGTTTCTATATCGGTTTATCTGTCTGTCTCGGTGTCTCGCTGTTTCTAAATCGGTTTATCTGTCTGTCTCGGTGTCTCGCTGTTTCTATATCGGTTTATCTGTCTGTCTGTCTCGGTGTCTCGCTGTTTCTATATCGGTTTATCTGTCTGTCTCGGTGTCTCGCTGTTTCTATATCGGTTTATCTGTCTGTCTGTCTCGGTGTCTCGGTGTTTCTATATCGGTTTATCTGTCTGTCTGTCTCGGTGTCTCGCTGTTTCTATATCGGTTTATCTGTCTGTCTGTCTCGGTGTCTCGCTGTTTCTATATCGGTTTATCTGTCAGTCTCGGTGTCTCGCTGTTTCTATATCGGTTTATCTGTCAGTCTCGGTGTCTCGCTGTTTCTATATCGGTTTATCTGTCTGCCTATCTCGGTGTCTCGCTGTTTCTATATCGGTTTATCTGTCAGTCTCGGTGTCTCGCTGTTTCTATATCGGTTTATCTGTCTGTCTGTCTCGGAGTCTCGCTGTTTCTATATCGGTTTATCTGTCTGCCTGTCTCGGTGTCTCGCTGTTTCTATATCGGTTTATCTGTCTGTCTCGGTGTCTCGCTGTTTCTATATCGGTTTATCTGTCTGTCTCGGTGTCTCGCTGTTTCTATATCGGTTTATCTGTCTGTCTGTCTCGGTGTCTTGCTGTTTCTATATCGGTTTATCTGTCTGTCTGTCTCGGTGTCTCGCTGTTTCTATATCGGTTTATCTGTCTGTCTGTCTCGGTGTCTCTCTGTTTCTATATTGGTTTATCTGTCTGCCTGTCTCGGTGTCTCGCTGTTTCTATATCGGTTTATCTGTCTGTCTCGGTGTCTCGCTGTTTCTATATCGGTTTATCTGTCTGTCTGTCTCGGTGTCTCGCTGTTTCTATATCGGTTTATCTGTCTGTCTGTCTCGATGTCTCTCTGTTTCTATATCGGTTTATCTATCTGTCTGTCTCGGTGTCTCGCTGTTTCTATTTCGGTTTATCTGTCTGTCTGTCTCGGTGTCTCGCTGTTTCTATATCGGTTTATCTGTCTGTCTCGGTGTCTCGCTGTTTCTATATCGGTTTATCTGTCTGTCTGTCTCGGTGTCTCTCTGTTTCTATATCGGTTTATCTGTCTGTCTGTCTCGGTGTCTCGCTGTTTCTATATCGGTTTATCTGTCAGTCTCGGTGTCTCGGTGTTTCTATATCGGTTTATCTGTCTGTCTGTCTCGGTGTCTCGCTGTTTCTATATCGGTTTATCTGTCTGTCTCGGTGTCTCGCTGTTTCTATTTCGGTTTATCTGTCTGTCTGTCTCGGTGTCTCGCTGTTTCTATATCGGTTTATCTGTCTGTCTCGGTGTCTCGCTGTTTCTATATCGGTTTATCTGTCTGTCTGTCTCGGTGTCTCTCTGTTTCTATATCGGTTTATCTGTCTGTCTGTCTCGGTGTCTCGCTGTTTCTATATCGGTTTATCTGTCTGTCTCGGTGTCTCGCTGTTTCTATATCGGTTTATCTGTCTGCCTATCTCGGTGTCTCGTTGTTTCTATATCGGTTTATCTGTCAGTCTCGGTGTCTCGGTGTTTCTATATCGGTTTATCTGTCTGTCTGTCTCGGTGTCTCGCTGTTTCTATAACGGTTTATCTGTCTGTCTCGGTGTCTCGCTGTTTCTATATCGGTTTATCTGTCTGCCTATCTTGGTGTCTCGCTGTTTCTATATCGGTTTATCTGTCTGTCTCGGTGTCTCGCTGTTTCTATATCCGTGTATCTGTCTGCCTCTCTCGGTGTCTTGCTGTTTCTATATCGGTTTATCTGTCTGTCTCGGTGTCTCGCTGTTTCTATATCGGTTTATCTGTCTGTCTGTCTCGGTGTCTCGCTGTTTCTATATCGGTTTATCTGTCAGTCTCGGTGTCTTGCTGTTTCTATATCGGTTTATCTGTCTGTCTCGGTGTCTTGCTGTTTCTATATCGGTTTATCTGTCTGTCTGTCTCGGTGTCTCGCTGTTTCTATATCGGTTTATCTGTCAGTCTCGGTGTCTCACTGTTTCTATATCGGTTTATCTGTCTGTCTGTCTCGGTGTCTCGCTGTTTCTATATCGGTTTATCTGTCAGTCTCGATGTCTCGGTGTTTCTATATCGGTTTATCTGTCTGTCTGTCTCGGTGTCTCGCTGTTTCTATATTGGTTTATCTGTCTGTCTGTCTCGGTGTCTCGCTGTTTCTATATCGGTTTATCTGTCTGTCTGTCTCGGTGTCTCGCTGTTTCTATATCGGTTTATCTGTCTGTCTGTCTCGGTGTCTCGCTGTTTCCATATCGGTTTATCTGTCTGTCTCGGTGTCTCGCTGTTTCTATATCGGTGTATCTGTCTGTCTGTCTCGGTGTCTCGCTGTTTCTATATCGGTTTATCTGTCTGTCTCGGTGTCTCGCTGTTTCTATATCGGTTTATCTGTCAGTCTCGGTGTCTCGCTGTTTCTATATCGGTTTATCTGTCTGTCTGTCTCGGTGTCTCGCTGTTTCTATATCGGTTTATCTGTCTGTCTGTCTCGGTGTCTCGCTGTTTCTATATCGGTTTATCTGTCAGTCTCGGTGTTTCTATATCGGTTTATCTGTCTGTCTGTCTCGGTGTCTCGCTGTTTCTATATCGGTTTATCTGTCTGTCTGTCTCGGTGTCTCGCTGTTTCTATATCGGTTTATCTGTCTGTCTGTCTCGGTGTCTCGCTGTTTCTATATCGGTTTATCTGTCTGTCTCGGTGTCTCGCTGTTTCTATATCGGTTTATCTGTCTGTCTGTCTCGGTGTCTCTCTGTTTCTATATCGGTTTATCTGTCTGTCTCGGTGTCTCGCTGTTTCTATATCGGTTTATCTGTCTGTCTCGGTGTCTCGCTGTTTCTATATCGGTTTATCTGTCAGTCTCGGTGTCTCGCTGTTTCTATATCGGTTTATCTGTCTGTCTCGGTGTCTCGCTGTTTCTATATCGGTTTATCTGTCTGCCTATCTCGGTGTCTCGCTGTTTCTATATCGGTTTATCTGTCTGTCTCGGTGTCTGGCTGTTTCTATATCGGTTTATCTGTCTGTCTGCGTCGGTGTCTCTGTTTCTATATCGGTTTATCTGTCAGTCTCGGTGTCTCGGTGTTTCTATATCGGTTTATCTGTCTGTCTGCGTCGGTGTCTCTGTTTCTATATCGGTTTATCTGTCTGTCTCGGTGTCTCGCTGTTTCTATATCGGTTTATCTGTCTGTCTGTCTCGGTGTCTCGCTGTTTCTATATCGGTTTATCTGTCTGTCTCGGTGTCTCGCTGTTTCTGTATCGGTTTATCTGTCAGTCTCGGTGTCTCGCTGTTTCTATATCGGTTTATCTGTCTGTCTGCGTCGGTGTCTCTCTGTTTCTATATCGGTTTATCTGTCTGTCTGTCTCGGTGACTCGCTGTTTCTATATCGGTTTATCTGCCTATCTCGGTGTCTTGCTGTTTCTATATCGGTTTATCTGTCTGCCTATCTCGGTTTCTCGCTGTTTCTATATCGGTTTATCTGTCTGCCTGTCTCGGTGTCTCGCTGTTTCTATATCGGTTTATCTGTCAGTCTCGGTGTCTCTCTGTTTCTATCTCGGTTTATCTGTCAGTCTCGGTGTCTCGCTGTTTCTATATCGCTTTATCTGTCTGTCTGTCTCGGTGTCTCGCTGTTTCTATATCGGTTTATCTGTCTGGCTATCTCGGTGTCTCGCTGTTTCTATATCGGTTTATCTGTCTGTCTGTCTCGGTGTCTCGCTGTTTCTATATTGGTTTATCTGTCTGTCTGTCTCAGTGTCTCGCTGTTTCTATATCGGTTTATCTGTCTGTCTGTCTCGGTGTCTCGCTGTTTCTATATCGGTTTATCTGTCTGTCTGTCTCGGTGTCTCGCTGTTTCTATATCGGTTTATCTGTCTGCCTGTCTCGGTGTCTCGCTGTTTCTATATCGGTTTATCTGTCTGTCTGTCTCGGTGTCTCGCTGTTTCTATATCGGTTTATCTGTCTGTCTGTCTCGGTGTCTCGCTGTTTCTATATCGGTTTATCTGTCTGTCTCGGTGTCTCGCTGTTTCTATATCGGTTTATCTGTCTGTCTGTCTCGGTGTCTCGCTGTTTCTATATCGGTTTATCTGTCTGCCTGTCTCGGTGTCTCGCTGTTTCTATATCGGTTTATCTGTCTGTCTGTCTCGGTGTCTCTCTGTTTCTATATCGGTTTATCTGTCTGCCTATCTCGTTGTCTCGCTGTTTCTATATTGGTTTATCTGTCTGTCTGTCTCGGTGTCTCTGTGTTTCAATATCGGTTTATCTGTCAGTCTCGGTGTCTTGCTGTTTCTATATCGGTTTATCTGTCTGCCCAACTCGGTGTCTCGGTGTTTCTATATCGGTTTATCTGTCTGACTGTCTCGGTGTCTCGCTGTTTCTATGTCGGTTTATCTGTCTGTCTGTCTCGGTGTCTCGCTGTTTCTATATCGGTTTATCTGTCTGCCTATCTCGGTGTCTCGGTGTTTCTATATCGGTTTATCTGTCTGCCTATCTCGGTGTCTCTGTGTTTCTATATCGGTTTATCTGTCTGTCTCGGTGTCTCGCTGTTTCTATATCAGTTTATCTGTCAGTCTCGGTGTCTCGCTGTTTCTATATCGGTTTATCTGTCTGCCCAACTCGGTGTCTCGGTGTTTCTATATCGGTTTATCTGTCTGACTGTCTCGGTGTCTCGCTGTTTCTATGTCGGTTTATCTGTCTGTCTCGGTGTCTCGCTGTTTCTATATCGGTTTATCTGTCTGTCTGTCTCGGTGTCTCGCTGTTTCTATATCGGTTTATCTGTCAGTCTCGGTGTCTCTCTGTTTCTATATCGGTTTATCTGTCTGCCTATCTCGTTGTCTCGCTGTTTCTATATTGGTTTATCTGTCTGTCTGTCTCGGTGTCTCTGTGTTTCTATATCGGTTTATCTGTCAGTCTCGGTGTCTCGCTGTTTCTATATCGGTTTATCTGTCTGCCCAACTCGGTGTCTCGGTGTTTCTATATCGGTTTATCTGTCTGACTGTCTCGGTGTCTCGCTGTTTCTATATCGGTTTATCTGTCCGTCTCGGTGACTCGCTGTTTCTATATCGGTTTATCTGTCTGTCTGTCTCGGTGTCTCGCTGTTTCTATTTCGGTTTATCTGTCTGTCAGTCTCGGTGTCTCGCTGTTTCTATATCGGTTTATCTGTCTGACTGTCTTGGTGTCTCGCTGTTTCTATATCGGTTTATCTGTCTGTCTCGGTGTCTCGCTGTTTCTATATCGGTTTAGCTGTCTGTCTCGGTGTCTCGCTGTTTCTATATCGGTTTATCTGTCTGTCTGTCTCGGTGTCCCTCCTTCAGGAGGGATATTGCAATCCCACTGAAGTCAATGGAGCTCTAAATGGCTTGTTGTATTTTCCGAGCCTGGCCCCCGCCACACCAGTTTCTCTCTGCTCCTCCTTCTGGGCCTCACTCTTTCATTGTGTTTTCGCTTCCTCTTTTTCTCTGCCTCTCCATCTCTCTGCCTGTTCACCTGTTTCTGTTTCTCTTTAACGTGTTTCCCTATCTGCCCCTTCCGCTGCTTTAACGACCTGTTTCCTTTCTGTCTCTTTTTACGGCTCTATCGCATTTTCGCTCCATTTCCCTAGAAATCTCTCACCGTTCCTCCAGCTCTGTGATGTCTCCTTCATTCCTTCACTCTCTAATTATTTCTGCAGCTCTAATCCTCAATCTCTGAGCCTGTCATCTCTCTCTCTCCACACATATCGAAATAATTAACCCATGCTAAAAGGTACTCAAATGAACGAGCCTCTGTGATATTTCGGCAGAAACGTTGCTTAAAACCTCTAGTAAGGAATGAATGGGAGGAGAACACAGAGCTATATGAACCCATAAGCACCATTCCTAATTCCTTCAGGGACCACACGAGCATATTTAAGTGTGCCATCGCATCAACGAGACAGTAACAGAAAATTCAATTGAGGACAGGTAGAGCTATCAGATTTACTTCTGTCCGTTGTGGCCTGCTAGGCGTTGAGAAGGGCTCCAGGCCTTGAAGTGTTTGTTGAACGCTAACTGCATTACTAGAGGCTGGGGAATCCACATATTGTGTCATGTTTCTCTTCCCCGCCCCCGCCGTCCCCACCCCTCCTCCCCCCAACCCCACCAGAGGACCAATCGAGTAGCGAGTTTAAATCTAACCTCTCTTGTCTGATAGACACTCATTGGAAAAGACACGACCCAATTTGATACGTTGAGGTAAGGCTGCTGAGCTCCTGTTACATTATCTAAAATATATTTTGATGCTTTTTTTTGTCCCCCGCCAGGTGATTCTTCACGCTGGGAATTTAGTTGGAGTTGAGAGGGCGAGGGTGGGTGGGGTGGGGGGGTGGTGTATGTGTGCCCAAAAAACAAGTGATCTATCATTGTTAAAGGAGCTGTCCAAGGCTGGTTTGCCCAGAGAGGACTGAGTCAGACGACAGGATTTTCCACCTGTGGGTCACTTCTCACCAGCATTGTCAGTGAGCCAAAGGAATCAAGCGCATAAGGTTAAAGCAACCCTTTTTATTCAGCAAAACGCCAACTTCGAGAGACAGCATTAAATTTCCTCTCTTTCTCTCTCTCTAGCTTATCTTTGAAAGGTAGAATGGTTCCACATAGAAAATTCCTGTGACAACTCTTCAAAAGAGTTAATTAAACCCACCCCTCCCAGTTCTTTTGTTTCTCGTTTCAATAAGAATTTGAATTTATGCAGCACTTTTAACATAGGAATATATTCTGCGGTCCTTCATAGGAACGATTCCCAAACTGAATTTGACATCAAATCCCATAAGTGAGGCAGAATCCCACTCCTCTACCACATGACCACCTGTTCCTAGCTGACCAGTTGCTGACATTCTGCTGTCTCATCTTTTGCCACTATTCGCATTCTTCATCCCTTAATGGCATCATTAACACGCCCCCCTTTGCCCTTTGTCTTATGTCCGTGACAAATTTACTAAACTCTTCTTTGCCCCGACCTATCCCTGTTCTGCTATTCTGCTCCACCTCCTCTGCCCTCTTTTTATAATTCAGTAAGAAGTCTTCCAACACCAGGTTAAAGTCCAACAGATTTGTTTCGAATCACTAACTTTCGGAGCACAGCTCCTTCCTCAGGTGAATGAAGAGGTGGGTCCCAGAAACATGCCTCTTCATTCACCTGAGGAAGGAGCTGTGCTCCGAAAGCTAGGGATTCGAAACAAACCTGTTGGACTTTAGCCTGGTGTTGTAAGACTTCTCAACTGTGCTCACCCCTGTCCAATGCCGGCATCTCCACATCATGGCTCTTCATTAATTCTTCACATTTCTACCTCACTTCAGTTCTGTAAAAAGATCCAAAATATTGGGCACGGTCTAACCGAAAGGGAACAGAGTCCTGTTCATATGGCGCTCAGAAACAACACGCTATCTACCAGACTCTAGTTCTATTTGGGGCCTCAGTAGGGAACGTGCTGCCGAGGTCGCACTTAGTCCTGTTTCCTGCACTGAGGAGCTGTTGAGTGCAGGAGGAGGTTGGGACGCCATTTTAAATGGCGTCCCGATCTCTCGACCCCCCCCCCCCCCGACGCGACCCCTGAATCCCCCCAAAGTCCCAATTCACAAGACCTTGAGGCCCCCTGCACCCCACTGCTCTAAGCTGCCCCAGGCCCGAGCACTGTCCTGGGAAAAATGGCAGCCTGGCATTGCTGTCCTAGCATCCTGGCATTGCCCTTGCCAGCTGGCACCTTGGCAGTGCCAAGCCTGCACCCTGGTGGTAATATCAGGGTGCCATGCAGACAGTGCCACGGTGCCCTGCCACAAGGGCAAGCAGCTGGGGGTCTCCGATCCCCTGACAGACCCCACAGGTGCCATTCTGCCTGGTCCCTGTTTCCTGTTTGTGGAGACCAGCACTGAACGACCCTCAGCCTAGATCGCCATCGGTATATCATGGGAGCGCACATTAGAGTGAGACCAGTTGCAAAGTTTTGCACTCATTTTTCAAAAATATTGATCCCACCCACAAGGGGCAATTTTAACATGGCAATTTGGACTGTGGGAGGAAACCAGAACACCCGGAGGAAACCCACGCAGACACGGGGAGAACGTGAAAACTCCACACAGACAGTCAACCAAGGCCGGAATTGAACCCGGGACCCTGGAGCTGTGAAGCAGCCGTGCGAACCACTGTGCCACCTTTTGAATGAATTCAAGCTTACCGAGGTGGTGGGTTGGCCAAGAAAGCACTGTAATAGGTCGACACCACAGCACGGTGGTTAGCACTGTTACTTCACAGCGCCAGGGTCCCTGGTTCGATTCCCGGCTTGGATCACTGTCTGTGCAGAGCCCACACGTTCTCTCCGTGTCTGCGTGGGTTTCCTCCGGGTGCTCCAGATTCGTCCCACAAGTCCTGAAGGACGTGCTGTTAGGTGGATTGGACATTCTGAATTCTCCCTCAGTATAGCCGACTAGGTGCCAGAGTGTGGCGACCTTAGGACTTTCACAGTAACTTCTTTGCAGTGTTAATTATTAATAGTCAAATCTGGAGGTAATAGATTAGATAGAGTTTCAGCAACAGGCTGTTTAAGTAGCTCATACGGACAGTTCACAGGCCTCTTGGACAGCAACCAGCCCCCCACCTGAACAAGTCAATGTGTGGCTGAGTTAAAGTGAGTACATCAGCATAGTTCCAGCGAACAATAAAGTGGGAGGTAGGAGGGAGTTAACAATCTGGTTTAATCATTCTCAGTAGCCTTGTGTGATGTTCTATTAACCCTCTTAAGAGTTTCGAGTCAGAACATTTGGACGTGGCGAATTGTGCTGTCCATGGTTTATCGTGACAGGAGAATATGGCACAATTTAATGATCAATAACCAAGAGAAAGCAGCTTTGACCTGGAGCTTTCAAAATTGAGCTGAGAACTGTCACTGTATGAATTCGCTAACTAACGTCAGTTTGTGTAATCATTTCCGATTTCTAAACCTTTTGCTCAGCGCGTCCAGTTGATATTGAGTCAGCGAGCCATCAGCTGTGGCCTCCGTCATTCGCGCCGGCAAACCCGTGTCATTGTGCATGGGATTAAGAATCTTTTATTAAAATCCGTTTTGTCGGACGATTCTGACAAATTGCCCCATGTCCTCAATCAGCTGTCGAGCCTCAGGGGGCAAGTGAAGAACAAGCAGTGAAATTACTTCAGTGCCCTGAAATGAAATTCAAATAACCTGTGCTGTAGGCTACATGGCTTCCCTGTTATTCTTGGTCATGTCTCACACTCAGTTCCCCCTCCCCCCTGACTGCTTCCCCACCCGCTTCCCACCTCCCCCACCCCCGACCACGCACACATCTGAGGCAGGCCACTTACATAGATTTACCTCAGAACATAGAAATTGGTTGTTCAGCCCAATAGCCGGTGGCCTTGCGTTACATAGGCCAGCTCCTCCCTGTACTTAATGTCAACATATATTCCACGACTTTGAGCCTGGGCTCAAACGCGGGCGCAAACGCCAATGTGGGCACGAAATCTGATGAGGCTCAGAAAATGGGAATCTCACCGGCGAGATCTCCTGCCCAGGTTGGTCGGGAACCTCATTTCAATAAGTTCTAATATAATTAGATGGCTTTCCCTCCATAACGCCTTCCCTCCTGCCAGCGGCCTGATGTCACGTCGGTGGGATTTACAACCGCCTTTGCAAAACCTGAACCAGCGAAGGTAACCTGCAGGGCGCACAGTTGTGTATATCCCCCGGAGGAGAGGGACAATCCTGGGCTGTACCCTGGAACTATCCCTGGCACAGTGCTGGGGCAGTGCCAGGGAGTCGCTCTGGGGGGGGTTCCATGGTGTTGGTGGGGGTTTCCATTATACATGGCCGGGGTGTTGCCCTTGTGTTTGCTGGGGAGGGGCGCGCATTCCCCTAATCCATTGTGGGGGGGGGGTTCCCTGCTGCATGATGGCAGGTGAGGTTCCCCTTCTCCGTGGATGAGGTGGGTGATGGGGGGCATGTATTTATTTGAATCGCAGATCGGAGCTGGCATTGCTTGCTGTATTATCCCCAACCCCACCAGCGTGATGACATGCCCCACGCCAGGAGCTTTCTTCTGCACAGACTGCTGCAAAGCGTGCCGATCACAGCCGGCCAGCTGCACGCCAATGTTGCCAGCACCCTGTGCAAGGAACGGAAAATTCCTCCCAGAGGAGCGCAGCATGGTTACAGCACAGAAGGAGCGCATTCAGCCAGTCAGTTGGATCCCAGGCAGAGCAACCTGGCTAGCCCCACTCCCCTGCCTTCTCCCCTGAGTTTTTATTTTCTCTTCAGGTACTTATCCAGTTTCCCTCTGAACGCCCCGATTGAATCTGTCTTCACCCAACTCACAGGCAGTGGACTAGATGCTGGTTTAGCTCACTGAGCTAAATCGCTGGCTTTTAAAGCAGACCAAGCAGGCCAGCAGCACGGTTCGATTCCCGTACCAGCCTCCACGGGCAGGCGCCGGAATGTGGCGACTAGGGGCTTTTCACAGTAACTTCATTGAAGCCTACACGTGACAATAAGCGATTTTCATCTCATTTTTCATTTCAGTGCCTTCCAGATCCTAACCATTCACTGTTTGAATAAAAGATATTCCTCATGTTGCCTTTGGTTCCCATATCCTTCTGTTATTTTGCCCTCGTGCACTTATTTAACTTCAGCGTAAAGGAAACTGTGTTGTTGGACTCAGCTGCTCCGTGTGTAGGGCTTTCCACGTTCTCGTCTCTCTGGGTACAGAGGTTTCTCCAGAGTGGATTGATTTGGTGACTATGCTTTATTTTGGCCTCTAACTTTCCTCCACAAGTGGGAACATCTTCTGGAAGGTGGCAAGAGAAGAATGAGGAGTGTTTAAGGGATCCTAGAATGTACTGCCTGAGGGCGAGGTGGGGGCAGGGTTCAATCGAGGCATTTAAGAGGGAGTTATCTGTGAAAGGGAGAATGTGCAGGGCTACGGAGAAGTGGCAGGGGGAGTGGCACTTGGTGAATTGCTCTTTGTGGAGGGCCAGCACAGGAGCGACGGGCCGAACGGCCTCCTCCTGGGCTGTAACCATTCTGTGATTCTGTGCTGCCTTTTTCAACAAACCTCGAGGGAAATGCAGGTTGAGATCCTGGCCTCTGAAAGCTACATCAGAATGAGCTCTGGGCACGATGAGTGTGAGCTGTGATATTTTACTCAGCTGCTCAGTTCAGCAATGAAGCTCATGGTGTTTTGATTGCAGGCTTGGAGCTGGCCTGACCCGGGGTTAAGTAGATAACGTCAAGGATGTGAAACAGCTAACTCCCGCCTGCTCGCAGCTGAAGACTCGCAGTGATAGCTGTTCAGGATGTTATTCATGCGCCCAGTCAATTTAAACAAATAGAAAAATTAGGAATAATAACCCACTTTCAGCTGCAGTGATGCATGGAGTTTCTCACAAGCCTGTAATTTCTGAATTGATATAATGATGGCTTAGGGCTCCTCCAACTGCTCAGATACTGTTGGAGCTGTCATCGGACTGTGTGTATATATCAGAGAATCAATGAATAAGGTGGTACAGAAGCAGGCCATTTGGCTCATTCTGACAGTGCTGGCCCTTTGAGTCCACCTGCATTTTTCTTTCACACAGTCACCTAAATTTTTTACTTCAATCCCTATTCTCCTTTGAAAGTTTCTGATGAATCTGATTCCACCCACCCTTTCAGGCCATACATTCCAGGTCGTTAAAGCTCGCTACATTTATTTTCCCTCGTATCATCTCTGGTTCTTTGCCTTTAATCTGTGTTCTCTGTTTACTGGACCTTGTTTTTAAAAATATATTTTTTGGGTGTGGGCTTGGCCGACTGGGCCAGGGTTTATTGCCGAACCCGAAATGCCCCGGAAAGGTTGTGGTGAGCCGCCATCTTGAACCGGTGGTGGAGGGACGTCCATGATGATGTTAAGCAAGTTGTTCCAGGATGTTGTCGTGGCGATAGTGAAGGACCGACGATATAGTTCCAAGTCGGTGGGTCAGCTGGCTCAGTTGACTGGACGGCTGGTTCGTGATGCAGAGTGGCACTAACAGCACGGGTTCAACTCCTGTACCGGCTGAGGTTATCCTTCTCAACCTTGCCCCTTGCCTGAGATGTGGTGACCCTCAGATTAAATCGCCACCAGTCAGCTGTCTTCCAAAATAGGTGAGCAGCTTATGCCCATGTGGTCCATGGTGACTTTGGCCGCTCCCCACGCCGGGTGGGAGAATCGCGGGAGGGCTGGGCGAATCACGCCACGCCGCCCTGGCACCACCCGCGATTCTCCCACCCCCCCAAAATGGCGTGTCGCGTTTTGCCACAGGCCGCTAGGAGAATCGCCGCTCACCGTTTCTCACGGCGGCCAGCGATTCTCTGGCCCGGATGGGCCGAGCGGCCTGCCGAACCCGACCGGTTCACGCCGGCGCCAACCACACCTGGTCGCTGCCGGCGTGAACTGTGCGCGACCGGTGAGTGTGGGGCCTGTGGGGGGGCGGAGGGAGGATCGAGCACCACAGGCGTGCTCAGCAGATGTCTGGCTGGCATCTCTAAAAGACGCACTCTTTTCCCTCCGCCGCCCCGCAAGATCAAGCTGCCATGTCTTTTGGGGCAGCGGAGGGGAAGATGGCAACCGCGCATGCGCGGCTGACATCACTTCGGCGCCGCCGGCCACATCATTCCCGGCGCACCGCTTTGACGCAAGCGTCAAGGCCCGGCGTCCGAGATTCACGTGCTGCCGCTCCAAGTCCCCCGGGGGCGGGGAGAATAGGGGACGAGGAGCGGCCTCCGACACCGGAGTGAAACACTCCGGGTTTCACTCCGCCGTCGACTGTCTCCCGATGGGAGAATTCCGCCCTTTGACTTTCAGTTCCAAGTCAGGATGCTGTGTGGCTTGTGGGGGAACTGGCAGGTGGTGGTCCAGGTTGGGGGGGTTAGAAGGTGCTGTTGAAGGAGGCTTGACAAGTTGCATTTGTAGATAGTGCACATTGCTGCCACCATGTTCCAGTAGAGGGGGGGAGAGTGAATGTTTAAAGTTGCGGAGAGGGTGCCAATCATGTGGGTCGCTTTGCCCTGGTTGGTATTGAGCTTCTTGAGTGCTATTGGAGTTGCTCTCACTCAGGCAAGTAGAGGTCAACAGCACAGAGAGGCCCTTCGGCCCATCATGTTTCTGCTGGGCAAAAACAACCACCAAAGTATTCTTGTGTACAAGAGTAGAAGAGTGGGCCAGTGGTGCAATGGATAATGTGCCTGACTATGGACCAGGAGATTCCAGGTTTGACTCCTGGCTGGCTCACAGTTAACAAAAGTAGAAGAGAGGATTTCATCGTGCTCCTGACTTGTGCCTTGTAGATGGTGGACTGGCTTTGGGGAGTCAGGAGGTGAGTTACCGCAGAATGTCCAACCTCTGACCTGCTCGTATAGCTACAGTATTTAAATGGCTAGTCCAGTTACGTTTGTGGACAAGTTGACCCCTCCCACTGCTTCCCCACCCCCTCCACGGGCGTCGATAGTCCCATTGGAAGTATATCCTTCTTGTTTTCTCAGTCAAAACCCATGGAACCTCGATCAGAAATCTCACCGGCATTTAACACGCAGTTGAAAGTCAGTAATGAGAATTTGCAACCTTTAATGCTCATAACACGTGTATCTGCCAGAAATTCCTCTCCCCCCTTCTTTCAAAGAAAAACACCAGCATTAATAAAGCAACCTTCATGGTCCAGGGTTTCCCAAAGTGCTTCACACCAAGTTGGGACTTTTGAAGTAGTCACTAGTATAAGAACTGCAGTATTTACTTTGTGCACAGCAAGTTGCCACAATAAGTAAGGAGTGTGCTATAGGCTGGGTCGAGAAGTGGTTTGTGCGAGTGATGGAATGGGCTTCATCTGTGCAAAATCCCAATTATGTTCTGCATACCACGCATACAGGCAAACCTCCTGTCAAAACAAATCTTCCAGCACTAACTTGCGAGCCTGCAGTTACACAGTTAAAAACCTTGATGACATTCACGGATTGTTGCCATGGCTACAATCTTGGGGGAATTTGAATGAATGACACCTGTGGTGCATGGGACCTTTTTCTTTTGGTTTGAATGAGTATCGATATCAATAATATTTTGCCCCATGGTCATATAGACATCCTGAATATAATCATTATAACCTTCCCAAGTGCCTGATGAATTGGGAAAGTCAAGCGAGGGTTGGTTTATTATTAATATTTATTTTCAAAATATTGCAAAGGAAAAATAAAACATTAAAAATGAATGAGCGCTGTCCTGTAATGTACAGTGTAATCCAGCACCATTAAACAGGCTGTCTTTATAAATCACAAAAAACTTCCGAGTTTAATTAACTCTTTTCCAGTAAAATGTGGTACCATGCTGAATTCTGGCAGTGGGGCCACACAAACCCCACGATAAATCCCAGCCAGTCAGCTTTTCCCCAGTTTGCCACTGTTGCTCAACCATGAGTCAGGAGGTCATGCATTCAAGTCCCCTTCCTGTTCTCCGCACATGTGATCCCTTGATCTTCAGTGACTACAGAGAGGGGATTGTTGCACTATCAGCGGTACATCATCCTTGCGTATAGCAAAAATGTGCATTGCCTGTTTAGCTCCTTGAGTTGCTTGAGCCTGTTCTGCTTTCAGTTAGGTCGTAGCTGACTAAACGAGGATTTCAGCTGAGGGCAATCTCCCCAATTCATAGAATTTACAGTGCAGAAGGAGGCCATTCGGCCCATTGAGTATGCACCGGCCCTTGGAAAGAGCACCCTAGTCAAGCCCACGCCTCGACCCTATTCCCGTAACCCAGTAACCCCACTTTTTGGACAATCAGAGCAATTTAGCATGGCCAATCCAGCTAACCTGCACGTCTTTGGACTGTGGGAGGAAACTGGAGCACCCGGAGGAAACCCACGCACACACGGGGAGAACGTGCATACTCCGCACAGACAGTGACCCAAGCCGGGAATCGAACCTGAGACCCTGGTGCTGTGAAGCCACAGTGCTAGCTACTTGTGCTGCCCATTCTAAAGCCCTATCGGAAGTAAGTCGGTGGTGGAGAATCAGTTGGGAGTTATGACTTCATAGAGTGTATTTGGGACAATTTCTTAGAGCAGTAAGTTCTGGCACCAACAAGGGAGCTGGCTATTCTGATTTAGTAATGAGACAACATTAATTAATAGCAGTAATTGCCGGTCTCTTAACTGCCCTCTGAAATGGCCGAGGAAGCCACTCAGTTCAAGGGCAATCAGTGGCGAGAACAAATGCTGGCCTTGCCAGTGACGGTGACATCCCTTGAAGGAATGAAGGGAAAAACCTCAGAGTAAATGAGCCTCTTGGCAACAGTGATCATAACATGAGTGAATTTCAAGTTCAGTTTGAAGGCTTAGGAAACATCCGATAGGTACATGAAAATCAGGAGGTGAAAAGGAGGGAGGAATGTCAAACAATTGCTATCACCAGAGAAAAGTTGCTAGTAAATGATTAGAGCCCCAATACAACACCCAATATCTGTTGGGCTGCATTGTAGAGTCTTAAAAAAAGTGGCTACGGGGCTAATAGAGGCATCTTCCAAAATTCCTTCGATTCTGGAAGGGTCCCAATCTACTGGAAAATAGCAAAAATAACTACTTTGTACATGAAAGCAGGGAATCAAAGAGCAGGAAGCTATTGGCCTAACATCTGCCATAGGTAAATTGCTGGAATCCATTATTAAGGAATTGTTATAGAAAAATATTTAAAAATCATAATGGGATCAGGCAGCATCAACTTGTTTTTGTGGAAGGGAAATTGTGATGAGCAGATTTATTAGTGTTCTTTGAAGAAATAACAAGTAATGTGGATAAAGGGGTGCCTGTGGATGTGCTGAACTTGGATTTCCAAAACGCATTTGATAAGGTGCCACATCAACGGTCACCGCACAAAATAATTGCTCATGGTGTAGGGGGTGTCCATTAGAATGGATAGAGGATTGCTTAGTCAACAGGAAGCAGAGATGATGTGGAGATGTTGGACTGGGGTGAGCACAGTAAGAAGTCTTACAACACCAGGTTAAAGTCCAACAGGTTTGTTTCAAACATGGATTGTCAGAGGATACAGCAAGATATAAACTGATTGGAGTCTTGGGCGGAGAAATTGTGGAGATGGAGTTTAATCCGGACAAGTGAGGTAATGCACTTTGGAAGGTCCAATGCATGAAAGAATTACACAGTAAATGGTCGAACTCTTGCAAGTATTGGCAGGCAGAGAGATCTGGGCGTGCATGTCCACAAAGTGGCAGCAGCACGGTAGCATGGTGGTTAGCATAAATGCTTCACAGCTCCAGGGTCCCAGGTTCGATTCCCGGCTGGGTCACTGTCTGTGCGGAGTCTGCACGTCCTCCCCGTGTGTGCGTGGGTTTCCTCCGGGTGCTCCGGTTTCCTCCCACAGTCCAAAGATGTGCGGGTTAGGTGGATTGGCCATGCTAAATTGCCTGTAGTGTCCTAAAAAAAAGTAAGGTTTATCGGGGGGGGGGGGGGGGGGGGGTTGTTGGGTTACGGGTATAGGGTGGATACGTGGGTTTGAATAGGGTGATCATTGCTCGGCACAACATCGAGGGCCGAAGGGCCTGTTCTGTGCTGTACTGTTCTATGTTCTATTCTATGTACGAGCTTTCAGAGCACTGCTCCTTCCTCAGGTGAATGAGGAAGTTGGTGTTGTAAGACGTCTTACTAGGAAGCAGAGAGTAAGCATAAATGGGTCATTTCGGGTTGGCAGGCACAAGTGGGGTGCCACAGATATCAGTCCTGAGGCCTTAATTATTGACAATCGATATCGATGATTATATCAATGACTTGGATAAACAGACCAAATTTATGCTTGCTAACTCAATGTGCCGCCAAGATAGGCAGGAGAGTAGGCTGTCAAGAGAAAGTAAAGACCCTACAAGGTGATAGTGATTGGTTAAGTGAGTGGGCAGAAAACTGGCAGGTTTGAGAATATTGTGGGAAAATGTGATCTGTCCGGAAGAATGAAGAAGCAGCAGCAGCGTACTGTTTAAATGGAGAGAGAACCGAGTGGGACAGACCGACCTGGCTCTCCTGGCACATCCATCGCTAAACGTTAGTATGCAGGTACAGCAAGGGTGGGTGGGAGGGGGAGGGGCTGAACCATTCCTCCCCCCACCCTGCCCCACTCCCCATTCTTCACTCCTTGGGGTAGAGTAGTAAATGAACATGGCAGCTGGAGTATAAAGTGAGAAAATGTGAGCTAGTGCAGACTTTGGCAGGAAGAAATGAAACGCACCATTTTATTTGAAAGGAGGGAGATGCCCGAACTTTGAGTTACTGAATGCGCTGGTACGCCAATCATCAAAGGTTTGTCTGCAGGCACAGCAAATGGTCAGGAAGGCAAAAGGTGTTTATTGCAAGAGGAACGGAATATAAAAGTGGGGGAGGTTTACTGCAGCTACACAGGGCCTTGGTGAAACCACGGGTGGGATACTGTGTCCATTCACGGCAGCTGGATTCTGCATCCGTTCACGGCAGCGGGATTCTGCATCCGTTCACGGCAGTGAGATTTTGCATCCGTTCACGGCAGTGAGATTTTGCGTCCGTTCACGGCAGCGGGATTGTCCGTCCGTTCACGGCTGCGGGATTCCCCAGTCCCACTGCAGTGAATGGGAGATTCGGCTGAGCGCCAAATTCTCAGTCCTCATTAGCAGTGGTAGAGGAGAGGACACACAATGGAGAAGTCTGGCCCACATCTAGAGTGCTTGTGGGTCTCCTCGTTTGAAAAAAGGATATAACGGCATCAGAAGCAGTTCAGCGAAGGTTAACTGAGCTCATTCCTGGGAAGAAGGGCTTATCCAACGAAGAAAGGTTGAGATGGGGCCTGTAGCCATTGGTGTTCAGCAGAATGAGAGGTGATCTTCTTGAAACGAAAAATCCTGAGATGATTTGATAGGAGGGACACCAGGAGGATGTTTCCTCTTGTCAGGGAGACTAAGGGTCAAGGTTTAAGAATAAGAGATCTTCCTTTTACGACAGAGCGCAGGATAATTTTTTTCCTCTCAAAAGGGTCATTAGTTCATGAAATCATCTTCCTTCGAAAACAATGAAGGCTAAGCCATTAGATTTATTTAAGGCTGAGTTAGACAGATTTTTCACTGACAGGGGAGTCAAGGGGTAAGGGGGAAAAGAGTAAAATGGGCCGGGATTCTCCGGTATTGGGCGGGGTGGGCCGTACTGGCGCCAAAGAGTGGCGTGAACCACTCCGGCCGCCTGGAAGGTGTGGTATCCTCTGCACCTTCGGTGGCTAGGCCGGCGCTGGAGTGGTTGGCGCCGCACCAACTGGCGGCGAAGGACCTCCGCCAGCCGGCGCGAGTTGACTCATGCGCAGGAGCGCCAGCGTGTTCCCAGAAATGCTGGTGTGACTCCAGCGCATGCGCAGGGTTTTTTTTCTCCGCGCCGGCCATGGCGGAGCTTTACACAGGCCGGCGTGGAGGGAAAGAGTGCCCCCACGGCACAGGCCCACCCGCAGATCGGTGGACCCCGATCGCAGGCCAGGCCACCGTGCCCCCCGGGGCCAGATTCCCCCCCCCCCCCCCGAGGACTCCGCAGGCCGCCCTCAGAGCCAGGTCCCACCGGAAAGGACCTGGTCGAATCCACGCCGGCGGGACTGGCCGGAAACGGGCGGCTACTCGGCCCATAGGGGACCGGAGAATCGCCGGGGGGGGGGGGGGGGGTGGTTGCCAACAGCCCCTGATCAGCGCAGCGCGATCCCCGACCCGCCAAAAGAAAGGGGCCGGAGAATTCGGCAACCGCCGTCGGAGCGGCTGGGCGGGATAATAGTTTATAATAATTTAGCCGTTTTATGATCACCAATACTGATTACTGTTCTAGATTTCTTAATTAATTGAATTTAAATTCCCAAACAGTGGGTTTTAAACTTCACACTGAGTCATTCGTCAAAGCTTGTAGATTACCCGTCCACTAGCATAACCACCTGTGGATGTGATCCTGCGGCAATGGCTGCCATCATGGTGGTTACTGTATTACATTGTAGATGAAGTGCTTCAAGATGTCTCTCTTAACTGCGATGAGTAGGGAAGAATATGAACACAATTCTTGACACTTTACACTCTTGTCGGCGCCTTAGGGCTCCCGACAGTGAGGGGTCACTAAGTGCGGTTAAAGACTTAAAAAGAACTAATTTCAAACTGAGAACGGAACAATCTAGAAACGTGCAGCTGACAGCTGAAGACAAAATGACAAATTGATATTTTTGTCACTTGGGATTAGCTAATCTTTGCTTTTCAGAAACTGCCTTTTTATCTTTGTCGTGTGATTGCCTTTGTTCAGTTAGATCAAAAGTTAGTGAGTGTTGAATGTTATGAGGGGCTTTGATAGAGTAAATCGGGAGAAAGTGCTTCTCTTGGACAGGAGGGTTAGTGATCAGAGGTGACGGTGGTGGCGCGGTAATGTAATTGCATTAGTAATCCCGAGACCGCGGGCAATTCTCGAGGGACATGGGTTCAAATCCAGCTGGTGGAATTTAAATTAAATTAATAAAATCTGGAATTGAAAGCTAGACTCAGTAATTGTGACCATGCAACCAACAGTCACCGTTGCGAAAAAAAGCATGTGGTTCACTAATGTCCTTTAAGAGGGCGGCACGGTGGGGCAGTGGTTAGCACTGGTGCCTCACGGCGCTGAGGACTCGGGTTCGATCTCGGCCCCTGGTCACTGTCCGTGTGGAGTTTGCCCATTCTCCCCGTGTTTGCGTGGGTCTCACCCCCACAACCCAAAGATGTGCAGGGTAGGTGGACTAGCCACGCTAAATTGCCCCTTAATTGGAAAAAAAAAGAATTGGGTACTTTTAAATTATTTTTTTTGAAAAACTAATGTTGTTTCGGGAAGGAAATTTGCCTTCTTTACCTGGCCTGGCCTACATGTGACTCCAGACCCACAGCAATTTGGTTGAGTCTTAAAATGGCGAGCGAGCCACTCAGTTTGAAGTGCAATTAGGATGGGCAACAAATGCTAGCCCAGCCAGAGAACCACATATCCCATGACTAAAATTAAATGGATTTAAGATAATTGGCAAACGAACCAGAAAGGGAAATGAGAAAACTCTTTTTTTATTCAAATAATATTAAGGGTGGTGGTAGCCGATTCATCAAATCGCCTCTAGTGAATTGCATATAGACTTGAAAAGGAGAGGAAAATTCAGGGCTTTGGGGAAAGAGCAGAAGGCCATAAGCATGAATTCAATAGCATTTACAAAAGGCAAGCACAGGCATAATGGGGCGAATGATCACCTTCTGTGTACCCCAGCTCTACTCTCTCCCCCATGTGGAAACACCCTTTAAGCATCTGCTCTGTCAAGCCTGCTCCTGATCTTAGGCCTCTATCCACGGTGTTTTGAGGAATGAGTGGTGATCTTGATAGGGTGGATTAAACGAGGACACCTTGGGAGAAAGTAGAACTACTGGACACAGTTTGGGAATAGGGGGCAGAATTCTCTGATCCTGAGGCTAAGTGTTGATGCTGTCGTAAACGACATCGTGTTTCACGACGGCGTCAACATGCGCTCAGGAACAGCAATTCTGACCCCTACAGGGGGCCAGCACGACACTTGAGCAACCCACGCCGCTCCAGCTGCCGATACCGCCGTGAGATGGGCGTCGCAGATCTGCGTATGCGCAGTGCGACCAGCGCGATTGCGCACATGCACAGTGGCTCCCTTCTCCGCGCCAGCCCTGATGCAACATGGCGTAGGTATACGGCGCGGAGCAAAAGAGGCCCCCAGCCCGAGAGGCTGGCCCGCCGATCGGTAGGCCCCAATTGCGGGCCAGGCCACAGCGGACGCCCCCCTCCCTCCCCCCCCCCCCCCCCCCCCCCCCCCCCCCCCCCTCCCCACCCGGCTGCCCCCGATCGATGCAAGCCGAGGTCCCGCCGAGGTAAGACCACTCGTGGCCAGCGCCGGCGAGACATGGATTTTTTATACGGCCACCCCGGACGGAGAATCGCCGCGGGGGGGGGGGGGGGGGGGTTGCCGCATTGAGCGTCCCCCTGACCAGCACCCCGCCGATCGCGCCAATGGCACCGATTCTCTGCTCTCCGGGGAATTGGCGGACCGGAGTCGGGGCGGCGTGGGCTGAGAGAATCCCGCCTAAGAGGTCTCCCTCTTAAGACGGATATGAGGCTAATATTTTCCCTCTCAGAAGGGTCGTTGTCGTGTGGACTTCTCTTCAGCAGAAAGCAGGGGAGGTTGGGTCATCAAATGTATCCATGGCTGAGTTAGTCAGATTTTTGATTGACGAGGGAGCACAGGGTTCTGGGGAACAGACAAGAAAGTAGAGTTGAGGCCACAATCAGAACAACCATGATCTTATCAAATGACGGAGCAGGATGGATGGGCTGAATGGCCTATTCCTGCTCCTATGTTTCTATGCTCGCTATATCCAGGTATATATTCATGTGTGTATGGTCACTTAACAAATATTTCTCACCATTTTACATCCTCGGCAGTTAACGCACTCAATTATCAATAAGAACTTGCATCCTTTCGTTGGTATATCTTCATATGAAGTACAGATACATATTGGTACAATAGCAGTTATATAACTGGACCAGTAATCCAGAGCACTTCCCACTGGTGGGATCTTCCAGTTCCAGCAAAGGTAATGTCCTGTGGCAGGTTCCCTGGCAGCGGGACAAGCGAGCCACGCAAAACACCATCGGCGTCGGCGGCATCTTCCATTCCCGCCGACTCCCAATGGCGAGTTGCCTCCAGGACCGGAAAACAGGCCACGGGGGCAGAAAAGCCTGCCCTACATTGATGACCCTGGTTGGTGGGGACAGTCATTCAGTACTCCCTGTTTCACAACCACACCTTTTAAAGTCAATCTGCATTTATATAGTGTCTTTAACATGATAAGATGCCCCAAGATACATCGCAAGAGCGTTAACCTAAATTTGACAGCGAACCACCAAATGAGATATGAGGACAGGTGATCAAAACCTAGTTTACAGAACATACAGTGCAGAAGGAGACCATTCGGCCCACCGAGTCTACACCAGCCGACTTAAACCCTCACTTCCACCCTATCCCCCTAACCCAGGAACCCCACCTAACCTTTTTGAACACTAAGGGCAATTTAGCAAGGCCAATCCACCTAACCTGCACGTCTTTGGACTGTGGGAGGAAACCGGAGCACCCGGAGGAAACCCACGCAGACACGGGGAGAACATGCAGACTCCACACAGAGAGTGGCCCAAGCAGGAATCGATCCTGGGACCCTGGCACTGTGAAGCCACAGTGCCAACCACTATGCTAAGTTCAGAGAGCTGGAAATTTAGGAGCTCTCCCTGACATGTTTATAACTTCCAGTTTAGTTTGGCCACCATTACACCTCTCTTGAGGTACAGGTGAATAAATAAGTAAAGCAGCCTCACCACACACGGGGTCTCTGATGATCTGACTGACCTTAAACCAGTATTCAGGAAGACAACCCTGGAGAAAGGTGTCGAGCTGGAGACCGTTCCTTTGAAGAGCGATGAGCTCCATCTCCCCTTCTGTGCAAACTTTAATACGCGTTCAGTCAGCAGACCGCTGCATCAGCGGATCGCACTCACCAGTTCGCAATCCCTCAGCTCCCAATTAATTTCAAATCGCTTCGAAAGGAAATGAAAATGAAAATAATAGTGAACAGCAGGAATAAGATGACTGTGGTTCAGGCTGCAAATCAGCCGAAGAACAGAAGCATGTCTGTGTGTGTCCTTGTCTGTCTGCACTTAAACAGGGGCAGATGTACATTGAAGCTGTTTGTTTATGTACGTGCACCCTTTGTCTGAGGTCATTTGAGCTCATTCAAATCTCTGCTGCCTGTGTTTTCCACATAGTAAAGACATCAAAGGATATGGGAATAATGCTGCGGGATGACATTCAGGAAGAACATCAGCCATGATATTAACATTAATATTATTGATTATTATTTAATATTATTATTATTATTAATATTAATTAAATGGCAGGGCAGGGTCTCAGAGCAAAATGGCTGCCTCCTGCTCCTATTTCCTATCTTCCTGTATTTCTGTTAACTCGCACAGTTCACCTCTGTGCTTGCTGACCTAAGTTGACTCCTGCTCCAGCAACACGTTGGGCACGATTTTCCCAGCCCCGACGCCAGCGCACGATTCTCTGAGGTGCGGAGAATCGGCGCCATTTGCACTGGCGCATTTGGCGCGGCGCCGATCGCGGGCCGATGTACGAGGCTGGGCCGTAGATTCTCCGGCTTGGATGGGCTGAGCGGCCGCGCGGAAAAAGCAGAGTCCTGCCGGCGCCGTCCACACCTAGTCGCTGCCGACGGTAACTGCGCAAAGTGGAAGGGGGGCTCCATCCCCGGGGGCCAGGGGCAGGCCTCCGATGGGGTGTGGCCCGCGATCGCGTCCCACCGATCCGCGGTCCGGCCTCTTTCCACCTCCCCTCCCCCCCCGGGCCTACTTTGTTGTACATCCGGCCCCAGAACCCCTGTGCCATATTGCGTTCCATAAAGCCACCACGCATGCGCGGGTTGGCGCGTCACCACTGCGCATGCGCGGGTTGGTGCCGCCCCCAGTGTGCACCAGAAATTGAGGCTGGTGCGGCGTGAACCGCTCCAGCGCCGTGCTGGCCCCCAACGCTAGTGCCCGCGCCCGTTTCGCACCGTCGTGAAACGCGATGGCGTGAACCCTCTGTCCTTCGATCGGAGAATCGCGCCCATTGTTTCTCAAATTTCCATCCATAATCTCGAATCCCTATCTCTATAATCTCCTCCAATCAGTCAACTCTGGGAGATATCTGCACCCCTCTGAATCTGGCCTCCCCCCCCCCCCCCCCCCAACACCTCTGCAGTGGGTTAGTGTGAATCGTACCGGGGGAACTCGGAAACCTCATTTTAAAGCATTAGCATGTTGGCATGTCATTAGCGAGCACTCTCTCTCCAGACCTTCCACGCCTCACCGAATATTTGGTGGCATCATTCACCACAGGTTTGGCCAGGTGAATGGCAGTCAGGGGATCCCTCTGGGGGTGCAGGTAGGTATAGACTCCCCGCCTGGGGGAGGGCAGGTTGGAAGGACATGCCTAGACCGTGCCCTAACACTGTCCCCTGACAGTGCCCTCCTGGAAGTGACGACCTGTGCCAGGGAGATGTATATATGTGTGTTGGATGAGGGGGGTGGGGGAGAGTGGACATTGAGGGGAGTTGCTGGTGATGAACATTGGCGGGGTGAGGGGAATACCAGCAATAAATGTTGGGTGAGGGGGGGCCGGTGTTTGCCAACTCTGAATGTCTCAGGGGGTTGGGGGGGTGGGGTGCGGCGATGGTAGAGAATCCCTGAGACCTTTGTGATGTGGGCTGCGAGCCGTTAAACTGCAGCGCTGATCAGGGCACCCGTTAAAGATGGTGGCCCGATCTGTTTGAAGCTGGTTCCCAGCTCTAAGAGGCCGCACTCTGCCTGAACGATGGCGTGAGCCGCATCCACTCACTTTATTTTGGCAAAGAGTCTCAAAATCCCAATGAGAAATCCCGGCGACGTCAGCGGCGAGATTTGCTCACCAGAACTGTCACTTTGCAACTGTTTAGTAAGGTTCCCCGCCGTGCTTTACAGTGTATTCTGTGAAGTAGCTTGGCACATTTTGGCCGAAATTCTCCGGTTGTTCAAATTCACTTATCCAGCTGGCAGCTCACCCCCACCAGCGGATGGCCCGGCGGCGGCAGGCGGTGTTACAATGGGAATAACCCATTGACAAACGGCAGGGAGATGGATCCCACAGGAGCACGCAGCGGGGGGATAGGATGCCTCCTGCCCTTTGTTACCAAAAAGGCCCTATCTAAAAATAAGCTGTTGTTGTTGCCTGTCTGTATATATCTCTGTATCTTTGTCTGTCTCTCTACCTCTGTATATTTATCTCGCTCTATGACTACCCATCCCTCTTATCTTCATCTATCTCTCTATCTATCTATCTCCTTATCCATCTGCTCATCTACATACAGAGCCAAGAGCACTGATCGAGGGGGACACATTTTTAAGCCTGGCTGTTTCTTTTGCAGGAGGTTCTGCTGAAACGAGCTGCTGACTTGGTGGAAGCCTTGTACGGAATGCCTCACAACAACCAGGTAGGTGACAGGGGGAGGAGGCGTTGCCAGCGACACTCAGAACAACACTGGAGAGGCCACTGAGACCCAGCGACTCTTTGAAGGGACAACCGGGTTAACCCTACTCCACGTATTCTTCCCTAATATTCCTGCAATTGTTTCATGCTCCTGCAGTTATATGTCCATTGTGACTGCTTTTAAATTAGCACCCTGCATCTTATCATTCCAGGGCAGCACGGTGGCCTAGTGGTTAGCACAACCGCCTCACGGCGCTGAGGTCCCAGGTTCGATCCCGGCTCTGGGTCACTGTCCGTGTGGAGTTTGCACATTCTCCCCGTGTCTGCGTGGGTTTCGCCCCCACAACCCAAAAATGTGCAGAGTAGGTGGATTGGCCACGCTAAATTGCCCCTTAATTGGAAAAAATAATTGGCTAATCTAAATTAAAAAAAAAAAAATCTTATCATTCCAAATCCTAACTAATCCTAAAACAAGGAGAAAAGCGGTGAATTATTTTAAAAGCCTTTACAATGCTTTTTGCGATGTTTATGGATGAAGACTTCAGTGCGTTTGCAATCTCTGAAGAGGCTTGGTAGGGTAGACGTTCCGAAGATGTTCCCACTTGTGGGTCTGGGTTGGGGGGAGACCTAAACCACAGGTCATAAATACAAAGTCGGCACTAATAAATCTAATAAGGAATTCAGGAGAAACCGACATTTGCTTTCTTTGTTCCCAATATATTCATCCATTTATGTTCAATAGGTTCTTTCTTCTCTAAATAGGGGCTGTTTAGCACAGGGCTAAATCGCTGGCTTTGAAAGCAGACCAAGGCAGGCCAGCAGCGCGGTTCAATTTCCGTACCAGCCTCCCCGAACAGGCGCCGGAATGTGGTGACTAGGGGCTTCTCACAGTAACTTCATTTGAAGCCTACTTGTGACAATAAGCGATTTTCATTTCATTTTTTTTTCAATAGCAGACAGAGATACATTGTACCAGCCTGTGGTATATACTAGCCCCCATAACCAAGCCTGGATTGTCATCTTTTTGAATCCTTCTGTACTCACGTGATGAGCCCATCCTTGACAATGCATCCAACCAACCCTGGATCTGAATTGACACAAGTTCAGACTGAAATGAAAATGAAATGAAAATCGCTTATTGTCACGAGTAGACTTCAATGAAGTTACTGTGAAAAGCCCCTAGTCGCCACATTCCGGCGCCTGTCCGGGGAGGCTGGTACGGGAATCGAACCGTGCTGCTGGCCTGCTTGGTCTGCTTTAAAAGCCAGCGATTTAGCCTTGTGAGCTAAACCAGCCCCTGAAGACTGAAGAGAAACCAATGACGATCATGAACTCCTCCATCACTTACCCCACTAATATCTTGTATTCACTTCTGACACTAAGTCAAGTATTGTCACTCGACCTAACTCCCAAGTGCTTTCTGTTTTGGTGAAACCAGTAAAATGGGCTCACTTTGCAAGTCCCAATATCGAGATAAAATAGATCTTTCTCTTTCTGACACTTACTGGGTGATTGGGCATTTCTCGAAATGTTCCACCTTTGTTAATCCTGGTACCATTTGTTTATTCCCCCCCCCCCCCAAAGGAGATTATCCTGAAGCGAGCGGCGGATATTGCAGAAGCCCTGTACAGTGTCCCACGGAGCCACAATCAGCTTCCATCCCTCGGCAACACCTCGGGCCACTCGGGGATGATGGGGGTGAACTCCTTCAGCAGCCAGCTGGCGGTCAATGTCTCGGAGACATCGCAAGCCAACGATCAAGGTTTGTACCTCTGATTCATTGTTTTCTTTTCAGGCGAGGAGGCGAAGGGCCAAGGCCCAAAGTTCACAGCACAGTCAGAGTTGAAAACTGAGCAGAGGGAATGATGCAAGTCAGAAACGAAAACCAATCCGGGCTTGTAAATGAACGAGGAGGGACGGAGGGCGTAACATCCTCACCACGTTGCCTCCACACAAAGGTGCCCTCAGTTGTAACCCATGCTGCAGCCAATGAGAGAAAAGCTTACCATTCTGCTCCCAGAATGCCTGGATTTATTGGATGGGAGCGCTACGCAAGTCTCTGACCCGAAGAAGTCTTACGACACCAGGTTACAGTCCAACAGGTTTGTTTGGAATCACTAGCTTTCGGAGCGTAGCTCCTTCAGCAAGTGACTCAACAGATGAAGGAGCTGCACTCCGAAAGCTAGCGATTCCAAACAAACCTGTTGGACTTTAACCTGGTGTTGTCAGACTTCTTACTGTGCCCACCCCAGTCCAACGACGGCATCTCCACATCTCTGACCCAAAGACACAGCTGGCTCTGGGAGAATCTGGAACTTGTTCAACTCAGTGAGCCACTTGATTGAAAGTAAGTACCACTTTCCAAACTCCAATTTGCAGCCCCCCCCCCCCCCCCCCCCCCCCCCCCCCCACCCCCTTATAGGGGTTGATCATTGCCCAGGGCTTAGGACTCCACAAACACCGCCCCCATCTGTCCTGCCTTTCTATATGAGGCTGGTCTCAGGGGGTGTCAGTGGCCTATTTCGGGTACAGGTGGAAGGTGATTCTGAGCCAGCACTGTTTTCACCCATCGACCAACCAGCTGGTACATCGTAGAATCTGTTAGTGCAGGGAATCCTGACTGGAAGAAGAAAGATGTTCACTTTGATCGCGTGTTTTATCACCTCACAATTTCCCAACATGCTTTCCAACCAGTCGAGTACTTTTGAGTTATTCCCATTGTAGAGCTTTGATAATGTAAGGAAACACACCAGTCAATATCTGCACAGCAAGATCCCATTAAACAGCAATGTGATCATGGGCAAATTAATCTTTTTTTGGTTGTGGGGAATAAATATTGGCTAGACCATCAGGGGAGATGGGGTGGGGGTGGGTTGTTTTCTCTGGTACTTCTCCAAAATGTCATGTATTATTTTCGGGTGGGTATGACAACGGTTGACTGCTGGTTCCTGGAATGAGAGGACTGTCTGATGAGGAGAGATTGAGTAAAAACTTCCTGTACTCCCAGGAGTGGAGAAGAATGAGAGGTGATCCCATCAAAACATCTAACGTTCTGAGAATGTTTTGACAGGAGCACTGAAACTGTTTGCCTTGGGGTGAGAGTCACAATATCAGAACAATGGCTCGATCATTTAGGACTGAGTGGAGGAAACATTTCTCCATTTAGTGGAATGTAAATCTTTGGCGTTTTCTACCCCTGAGGGTACTCAGTTGATGCGTATGTTCAAGGCTGAGATCAATAGATTGTTGGACATTGAGGGAATTAAGGAATGTGAGAATTGAGGTAAGTGGAATTAAAATTGAGCTTGGGCCAAGGCGGCAGAGTGGCACAGTGGTTAGCACTGCTGCCTCACAGAACCAATGACCTTGGTTCAAATCCAGCCTTGGATGACTGTGTGGAGTTTGCATGTTCTCCCTGTGTCTGCATGGGTTTACTACGGATGCTCTGGTTTCCTCCCACAGTCCAAAGAAGTACAGGTTTGCTTGATTGGTCATTAAATTGCCCCTTAGATGGGGGGTGCGGTGTGTGTGTGGGAGTGGACCTGGGTAGGGTCCAAAGAAGTGCACGTTAGTTGGATTGGCCATGCTAAATTGTCCTTAGTGTCCAAAGCGGTTAGGTGGGGTTACTGCATTACGGGGATAGGGCGGAGTTGTGGGCTTAAGTGGGGTGCTCTTTCCAAGGGCCGGTGCAGACCCGATGGGCTGAATGGCCACCTTCTGCACTGCAGGAATTCAATGGATGGCATTAAATAGCGGAGCAGGATCAAAGGGTCATGTGATCTTCCCCTGCCGGGGCCTCCGTTTGACATCTCATCTGAGAGGAGACAGAGTGCAACACTCCCTCAGTATTGCCTTGGAGTGTCAGATTTGATTTCTGATGCACGATCAATTGCACAAAGACGAGAGTTGGATGCAGTTGAGGCTTTATTACACTAAGATGTGTGGCCTCCTACAGCAGCTGGCGAAATGGCTGCTGTACTGGGAGCACACATATTTATACTCCGCCTACTGGGCGGAGCCAGCAGGCAGGGAACTACCCCCATACCTATTGCACAGGGCCTTACCACAAAACACGTATATCGACATCCTCTATGTACAATATATACATGAAATGAAAAATTGTGGTGACTACCACATTCAATCCCTGTTAAGATTAAGTCCGGCGGGGGTGGGGGAGAACTATATACAGATAGACTTTTCAAAGTACAGAGAGCAAAAAAAATGAATCCAGCGTGGTGGAGGGGAAAATTACGTACAGAGGGATGGTGTTTTAAAAGTCCAGGTCATGTTACAGATTCAGTCGGTCCGGAGCCTTGATCTGCCGGCTGGAGCGCCGCCGTGCTGGCAGTGGTTCCGGTGTCGTTTTGGTCTTCGGTGACTCTGGGAGCGTGTCGAAATCCTCTTCAACCTCGGGTGTGGGCAAGGGGAGGATGGATTGTCCCTGGGTGGGGGCTGCGGTGGGGTGCACCGGGAGAGGGGAGGGTGGCGCCGGGTCGGAGGGGGGGGGGGTGTATGGGGAACCAGCTGGTGCCAGGTCACTGAGGGAGACAGTATCTTGGCGGGAGTCAGTGTACGCTACGTAGGCGTACTGTGGGTTGGCGTGAAGTAGTTGTACTCTCTCAACCAACGGGTCCCCCTTGTGGAGTGGTACGTGCTTACGGAGGAGTACGGGTCCTGGAGCTGCCAGCCAAGTCGGGAGTGACACCCCAGAAATGGACTTCCTAGGGAAGGCAAAGAGATGTTCATGGGGGTTTCATTAGTCGCAGTGCAAAGGAGCGACCAAATGGAGTGGAGTGCGTCGGGAAGGACCTCCTGCCAGCGGGAGGCCGGGAGATTTCTGGACCGTAGGGCCAGCTGGACGGCCCTCCAGACCGTCCCATTCTCCCTCTCCACCTGTCCGTTTCCCTCGGGGTTATAGCTGCTCGTCCAGCTCGAGGCAATGCCCCTATTGAGCAGGAACTGATGCAGCTCATGAATGAGGATCCTCTGTCGCTGTGGACGTAGGCGGGGAAACCAAACAGAGCGAAGATGGTGTGAGGGCCTTGATGACTGTGGCTGACGTCATGTCGGGGCATGGGATGGCTAAGGGGAATCTGGAATACTCATCGACCACACTGAGGAAGTACGTGTTACGGTCGATGGAGGGGAAGTCCACGCTGAGGCATTCAAAGGGGCAGGAGGCCTTCACCAGGCGCGCACGGTCTGGCCGGTAGAAGTGCGGTTTGCACTCCGTCCAGACCTGGCAGTCCCTCGTGATAGCCCTGACTTCCTCGATGGAGTCGGGCAGATTGCGAGCCTTGATGAAATGGTAAAAACGTGTGTCTCCCGGGTGACAGAGGGTGTCGTGCAGGGTCCGGAGTCGGTCCACTTGTGCACTGGCACATGTACCCTGGAATAGGGCATCAGGGGCTCGTTGAGTTTACCGGGGCGATACAAAATCTCGTAGTTGTAGGTGGAGAGCTCGATCCTCCACCTCAAGATTTTATCGTTTTTGATCTTGCCCCGCTGTGTGTTGTTGAACATGAAGGCTGCCGACCGTTGGTCAGTGAGGAGAGTGAATCTCCTGCTGGCCAGGTAATGCCTCCAATGCCGCACAGCTTCAACGATGGCTTGGGCCTCTTTTTCGACGGAGGAATGTCGAATTTCGGAGGCGTGTAGGGTTCATGAGAAAAATGCCACTGGCTTGCCTGCCTGGTTGAGGGTGGCGGATAGAACGACATCTGATGCCTCGCTCTCGACTTGAAATGGTAACATATCGTCGACTGCGTGCATCGCGGCCTTGGCGATGTCAGCATTAATACGGTTGAAGGCCTGGTGAGCCTCGGCCGTCAGGGGAGACAGAGTGGATTGAATGAGTGGGCGGGCCTTGTCCGCATAGTTTGGGACCCACTGGGCGGAATAAGAGAACCCCAGGCATCGTTTGAGGGCCTTGGGTTCAGTGGGGGAGGGGGAGTTCCATGAGGGGGCGCATGCGGTCGGGATTGGGCCCCAGAATTCCGTTCTGGACCACATAGCCGAGGATGGCTAAGTGGTTCGTGCTGAATACGCACTTATCCTTGTTATGTTAGGTTGAGGAGAGTGGCGGTGTGGAGAAATTTAGCACGGTTGGCGTCATGGTCCTGCTGATCGTGGCCGTAGATGGTGACATTGTCCAGGTATGGGAAGGTGGCCCGCAGTGCGTAATCGGTCAACCATTGGGTCCATTTCCCGTTGGAAAACCGAGACACCGTTGGTGACGCCAAAGGGGACCCTGAGAAAGTGGTAAAGGCGGCCATCTTCTTCGAAGGCAGTGTATGGGCGGTCCGCCTTACGGATGGGGAGCTGGTGGTAGGCGGATTTCAGGTCCACAGTTGAGAAGACCTGGTACTGTGCAATCTGATTGACCATATCAGATATGCGTGGGAGGGGGTACGCATCGAGCTGCGTGTACCTGTTGATGGTCTGGCTGTAGTCCACGACCATCCTGTGTTTCTCCCGTTTTCACCACGACCACTTGGGCTCTCCAGGGGCTGTTGCTGGCCTCGATAATGCCCTCCCGAAGCAGTCGCTGGACTTCGGACCTGATGGAGGTCCTGTCCTGGGTGTCTGCTCCTGGTGGCGACGGGTTTGCAATCCGGAGTTAAGTTTGCAAATAGGGAAGGTGGGTCGACTTTTAGGGTCGCGAGGCTACACACAGTAAGTGGTGGTAGGGGCCTGCCGAATTTCAGTGTTAGGCTTTGGAGGTTGCACTGGAAGTCCAGGCCGAGTAGCAGGGCAGCGCAGAGGTTGGGGAGCATGTAGAGCCGGAAGCCGCTGAACTCTACGCCCTGGACGGTGAGAGTGGCTATGCAGTACCCCCGGATCACCACGGATTGGGACCCGGAGTCCAGGGAGGTTCTCTGGTTGGCGGGGTGTACCACGAGGGAGCAGCGCCTTACCGTATTGGGATGAATTAAGCTCTTGGTGCTCCCCACAGTCCAGCAGTCAGGAGATCACGTGCCCATCGATTTTCACGTTGGTGGAAGCAGTTGACAGGTTGTGTGGGCGAGACTGGTCAATCACCGAGGCAAGACGCGGCAGGTCGTCGATGGTGGCAGGCAATGAGGTGCCCGGGGGGCAGGGGTCCTGGTAAGATGGCGGCGCCCACGGGCCTCTCGTGTCGTGAGGAAGACAAGATGGTGGTGCCCGATGATCCTAGGGAGAACAAGATGGCGTCGCCCACAGGCCGCACGTGGTGGGTGTTGAACAAGATTGCGGCGCCCATGGGCGAGGAGGGGAAGATGGCGGCGCCCACTGGTCGCACGTGGTCCGAGGAGGGGAATATGGCGGTGCCCAGTGGTCGCACGTGGGGGGAGTCAGAACAATAGCGGCGACTGCGTGGGCCTGGCACACCGCAGCAAAGTGTCCCTTTTTGCCGCAGGCCTTGCAAAGGGCGCTCCGGGCCAGGCAGCGCTGTCGGGGGTGTTTAGGCTGCCCACAGAAGTAACATCTGGGTCCCCCGGGATTGGTTGGCTGCCGCGCGGCACAGGCGTGGGGTTGGCTGAGGGGGGGAGTCGCTGGTGAGGTCCACGATGGGGCGGCCGTCTCTGCGGAGTCCACGATGCGCAGGAGGGGTGGGCCGTGTGGCCGGGGGCGTAGGCCTGGATGTTGTGCGAAGCGACTGTAAGCGAGAGTGCTAGCTTTTTAGTCTCCGCGAGGTTGAGCATGGCCCCTTCTAAGAGCCGCTGTCGGATGCAATCGGACCCTATCCCTGTGACAAAAGCGTCTCTCATGAGCAGGTTTGAGTGTTCCGTGGCCGTGACGGCCTGAAAGTCACAGTCTCTAACTCGGGGAATCAGGGCACACCAGAAATCTTCCACTGACTCACCGGGAAGTTGATGATGAGTGGAGAGGATGTGCCTGGTGTAGAGCGTGTTAGGCCGCTGAGCGTAGTTTTCTTTCAGTAGCGCCATGGCTTCTGCGTAGGTCAGCGCGTCCTGGATAAGCGGAAAGACGTTGGAGCTCAGCCGCGTGTAGAGGATCTGAATCTTCTGAGCTTCAGGAATTGGGTCTGGTGCAGACCCGATGTATGCTTCGAAACAGGCTAGCAAATATTGAAAGTCCTTTTTTGGTGTTGTCTGATTGCGTATCCAACTGCAGGCGATCCGGCTTGATGTGGAGGTCCATCTTCTGAAAACTTAGTGTAATAAATTGATGCACGATTAATTACGCAAAGATGCAATCGAGGCTTTATTACACTAAGATGTGTGGCCTTCTACAGCAGCTGGTGAAGTGGCTGCTGTACTGGGAGCACACATATTTATACTCCGCCTACTGGGTGGAGCCAGCAAGCAGGGAACTACCCCCATACCTGTTGTGCAGGGCCTTACCACAAAACACCTACATCGACATCCTCTATATACAATATATACATCAGCGGTGACTACCACAATTTCCTGCCTACATCTTTGATAGGATTACTAAACATATCCTTGGGTCTCCAGGAATTAAAGATTAACTGCCCAGACACTGCTGTGAGCGACTCCAGGAGGAAAATCAGAGGGTTGCTGAACAAAACTGTGGGATGCGCTCCTTTCCTATGAGCACTTTCGCTCATCAGCGATTAGAAAACCAAGCTGGTATTTTTCTAGCGCCCTCCGGAAATTCCCGCCCAAAGTTGGCGGGCACTTGGCTGACTCTGAGTTTTCCCGTCTCACCCGGGACGGCTCCTGGCCAGAATGTTCGGCCAAGACAGCAGTCATCGTCTGATGAGACCTTGAGGAATGAATCCAGAGTTGATAACCCAGAACCTCTACAGCGGGATGTGAACCCACAGCCCGCTTACTCAGAGGTGAGGGGGACAGCCACTGAGCCACTGCTGCAATGGGCCAGGGTTAATGATAGAGAGTGAAGTGTGGTCTGCGGTTCTATCCTGAGGTTTTGTTTTTAACAGATCACTTCAATAGCCGGAATGTGCTTCATATGATCAGCACACCTCTGACTAACACCAGCCTTCCGCTCACGTCTCTGTCACTGCCTGGCCCGAAGGAGAATGTCATGGAAAAATAAACAGTGATTATTCTGGCCCGAGACCTCCAGCCATTATTCCCCAGGCTTTGTGCCTGACCCCTCTCAAAGGGGAAAGAGAGAAATCTGTCTTTCAGCTGAGGTAACAGAAATAAATTGGAACAATTTGTGTCATCACCAATTGGGCAAAATGGCATTTTGAAGTATAGCAGAGAAACGTGCCATTGCTATGGTCTCCTCTTATTGCCTGGTCACTTGAGCCTCTCGAGCCTTAATGTGCTGTGCCTCTGGTGCTGCTGGAGTTCAGGGGCTGCAGGCACGGAGCCCAGACGGTTTCAGACAGCAGAGTGCCTCTTGAAAGATCCCTAGCGCTTCTCAGCAGCCATCCTGATGATTGCAGGGTGCATGCTCCAGTAGCTGTGGCCAATTAAAGGACCCCAGTAGGTCTGAGCTGGATCAAACGAGGCCTAATCGAGAGGCTGTGCAATCAGGGGAAGTGGGCGGGGGGGAGATTGAGAGAAAGCTCTCCTTTCTGTCTCAATTCGCGAGCCACGGATGGCCTCAGACTGCCGGTTACGAATTCCTGACCCCCAGGCACAGCTGTGGCTCAGAGTTTGTAATTGGCCCTCTCCCACTTTGGACCATGGCTGCTTTGTTGAACTCATTGGCAAAGAATTGCAATTTTCCATTTAACCGCCGTGTTGAGTTTGTCATCCATCCCCGCAGCCTCCCCTTACCGCCCTCGTCCCTGAAGGGGTTAATTATTGCTGGGGAAGTTTATGGCTGCACAAGTAGGTTCCACAGATGGGCCTTGGGCCTAGACACGGTTCACATCAGTGACTGGTTAGTTAGACGAGGACCTTTGACAGCCAGGATGAGTTAAAGAATATTACAGAATCAGGCCATTCAGCCCAACAGCTCGATACTGGTGTTTATGCTGAACATGAGCCTCCTATCCAACTTCGTCTCACCCTATTTACCCTCATATACTGATTTAGCTTCCAGCTAAATGCTTCTATGATAATCTCAATTATGGCATGGAGTAGCGACTTCCACATTCTCACCACAGTGTCTAGGTTTCCCCTGAATTGCCTATTTATGACCTGTAGGTTTTGCACTCCCCCCACCACCCCTAACACTCCCACAGTGGTAACATCTCTAGTATGTCGACCCAGTCAAACCCCTTCAGCATGTTAAAGGGGCTGGATTCTCCGTTTTGCGAAGCCGGAAGCGGGATTTGCGATCAGGCGGGGAATCCAGCTTCGGAGGCACCAATCCCATTCCGATGCTCCAGTCCCCCGCTGGCGGCGGCATCATGGCTCACGCCCTGCATCCTATTAACGAGCCAGGCCGGCATGATTCTCCAGGCCTCTGGGCCGGGATTCACCTGGGCGAGAATTAGTGCAAGTATTTCCCAATGTGGCCCTGATGTGGTGGGCCTCGCGGGGTAACTCTTTAAGGGAGTTGCCCCCAAAATCCATTGGCGGGATCTTTCTCTCCATAATGCAAATCCTGCCCACCCCCACCTGCATCAGACCCCTCCACCGCCTTACCCCTATCAGATAGCCCCTCAATTACAGAGGCCCACAATTACAGAAACCTGTGACTTCCTGGAAAGCGAAAACCAGTCGGTTAAATTCAAAGCCCCTCAGGTCTTTGATCTGCAAGCCTTTCATTAATATCTATGTGAAAGTGCTTTAACTCGGCTGTGATTGACAGTTCCCACAAGCACATCTAGCTGTCTGCATTGTTTCGTTCATCTCCCTTCAGGTTTGAATGGTTTTCAGCTGTGAAACTAACCTGATAATTTCCTTAAGTGCTCTCACTTCGTTTTGTTTCTCTGCAGAAAGCACTAAAATGTCTTTGATGTGGTCCAGGAGCTGTCAATCACAGCTGGTTGTTAATAAACATTATGGTCAGTTTCACATCTGGGTGAGGGTGGGGCGGAGAATCCCACCCATTTATTGGAAAGCAATCCAGACGTTGTGAAAGGCAAGACATAAATACTATTTTTTCCTCTTTCTTTTATATATAAAAGAAAGAGGAAAAAATAGTATTTATGTCTTGCCTTTCACAACGTCTGGATTGCTTTCCAATAAATGGGTGGGATTATAGATGTGTGCCCTCATCATTGTAACTCCCGTGCTGTGCGTCTTCATGTATCTGTACATGATACACTTGCACTGTGTACAATCTGCATGGTATTATGGTCGGAGGTTATTTGCTTTGGAACAGATGAAGCTGAGGAAAAAGTTAATTGAGGTGAAGAGAATGATGACAGACCTAATGAATAGCCAGGACCTATTTCTGTGAACATTCACCAGCGGACATAGATTGAAAGTTATTGGTCGAAGGATTGGGGAGGAGATGAGGGAGAATATTTTCACCCAGAAGGTGATGAGGGTTTGGACCTCACTGTCTGAAAGGGGAGTAATAGCAGGAATCCTCATTGCGTGTACAACATAATTAGATAAGCATTGGAAATGTCGTTACCTACAGGGCCAAGCGTGCAATTAGGCTGGATGGATTGTTTTCGACCTGCACGGACATTGTGGGCAGAATGGCCTCCTTCTCTCCTGTAGAATCTATGTTTCTATGTTTATTTTTCATGCAGGTTACTCCCGTAACACCAACAGTGTCTCCCCCAGGGGCTACGTGACCAGCTCAACCCCCCAGCAGTCCAGCTACAACACCGGCAGCATGAATGGATACGGGAATGCCGGGATGACTAATCTGGGAATACCGGGCTCTCCGAGCTTCCTGAATGGTTCGACTGCCAACTCTCCTTATGCCAGTAAGTTGTACAAAGCTCCGCCACTGACCTTCGAGGACCAAAGGGCCGAATTAACAATATTTTCTGACTTGAGAAGGGACTGGGAGATGAGGACAGGGAGGTTAATTATTGACCAGGGGGTTGATGATGTGAGATGAGTGATATTCAGTGGGATGCCAATTAAACATGTATCTCTCCCAATCAGTAGAAACCAGGAGTGAAGCATCTGACACGCACATGATCCAATTTGCGCTCGCGTCCGATTCAAAATCACCCTGATTTCCAATACCTTATTGACTATGTGGCGTTAATTGTGAGAGTATTCATGGTCTGTGCCAATGCATAGCAACCATTCTAATCCATGTTGAGCTGTTGCCATTGTGGTTTTTATTATTCATGATTTCCCCATTGTTCATGCCATCTCTTTCCTTACCCTTTGCCCCGTCACTCCAATCCTCGCACTCCTTCGAGATGTCAGAGGCATAAGGATCTTTGAGTGTAGAACTGAACTGGATCTCACAAACCATAGGAGTTGGGCCTTGTGTATTTTTGACCATAGTTTGCTTGCGTTTCTTTCCTGAGTTCACTAGCTCATTACTGGGGGTGGGGGGTGGAAACCACTCAAGCTGATGGACCTCAGAGACCTGGGGACCAGTCGGTGGCCATTTCACCCTCATATTGGAGTTTTTCCTATCGTCAGTGCAGTGATTTATTTGAAAGAGCGCCAACCAGGAATAATGTGTGCTCGTCTGGGAGGCAGGCAGTACCAAAGCTAAACCAGGGTGGAGCGTTGACACGCAATTCAACTGTGCAGAGCATCTCAGCCCACCCCCTGTCCTATCCTCCTCACACCTGGACCTATACATATACTAGCCAGTGCCAGTCACCCAATAACTGTCATAAGGTGAGAGGCCTTGATGTGACTTTCCACTCTTGTTAGTCCAGGGTCTGCAGGACATTGTAGCTACGTCATGACGATGCTGAACCTGGTTAAGGTCAGCTAACTCAGGAGAAAGTGAGGATCCAGCCTCGGACTGTCCTGATCTGCGTGACTTGATACAACACAGGACTGCACCAATACCAAACATTGTGGAAGTTTTAGCTGACCCACTGGATCTGCTGTTTGAATGATCTGTCTGCCCTGGCCAGGGGAAACCATGGAAAAGTGATAAATCTAACTAAACCTAGTCAAGGGAGCATTTTGCCAAAATATCTGAAAGTTAGCAGTGCAGAGGTCATGACAGGACAAGTCAATAAGACTCTCAATACAAGATCCTTGGCTTCATTAGTCAAACAACACAAAAGTAAGGGAGTTATATTAACCCCTTATTGATCATTGGTTGGGCCTCAGCTGGACTATTGTGGTGAATTCTGATCATGGCACTTTGCAATAATGTCAAGACCTTGGAGAGGGTGTGGGTGAGGCTGACTATTCTGGCCCTGGGGATGAGGAACTTGGGTTGTGCCGAGAGGCTGAGATTGTTCTCCTGAGAGCAGAGAAGGTTAAGCAGAGATTTAGATAAAAATTTGAAGAAGAAAAGAAATGCTGAGCTGAAGGTAGCTAGGAGAGTGGGTAGATTTGTCGAGCCACAATGGGCTAAATAGTATCTTTCAATGATAACGTCCACAAATGCGAGCATTGAGAAACTGAGTTTGCTTTAGAGAGCAAAGCTGATTCCCAACTAAATAAATCTGTGTTAGATCAATGAACTGTAATAAAATGGAAAGTTCTGGAAAAGCTCAGCAGGCCTGGCAGCATCTGTGGAGAGAGAAACAAGAGTTAACGTTTCGAGTGTAGGTGTCTCTTCTTCAGAACTCCAAAGTTGGGACATATTGGATTCGACACGTTAACTCTGTTCCTCTCGACGCAGGTGCTTCCAGACCTGCCGAGTTTATCCATAATTTCTGTTTTTATTTCAGATCTCCAGCATCCTCTGAATTTCTGAATTGCGGTTGGAGGTGGGGGGGGGGTTTGATGGGAGCAAAGGCATTTTCTCATTCCACATTGCAATATGTCGCGAAACCTAAACTTTACAGCCAATGATATACGTAGAACAGTAAGTCACTGTTGAAATGAGAGAACCTTGCATAAGATATGACCTTGTCAGCAAAATTAAGAGGCAGTTGGCGGGATTTTCCGGAACTTCCTGCAGCGTTTTTTTCCGGAGGGAGAGGCAGCTCGGCATTGGTCACCGGCGGAATCTTCTGGTCCCACCGATGTCTGCGGTGTTTTATGCGGCCCGCCCGTTCCTTCACCCCGGGTGGAGGGGGTGGGGGTGTCACTTTCGGCAGGAAGGGTTGGAAAGTCCCGCCAGAGGAACTAAAGGGGAAGTGAAGAGACAGGTAAGAAATGGACTAAAGACCGCAAGGGAGGTTTTCCAGCCGTTCTTGCGAGTGGGATCTTCCAATTCTGCCGACGGCGAATCACGCCGCGGGTTTCCTGGTGGCAAGGGGTGGGGCCTGGATTTAATGGGAAATCCCATTGACAGCCGTGGGACCATAAGATCAAGCCACCAGCCAATGGCGGGCTGCCTCTCATCACCGAGAGCCTGGAGGAGGGGTCACGGAAAATCCCCCCCCCTCGCCTCATGAAATACAGGAGCAGGTGTAAGTCATTTAACCCCTCATGCCAGTTCCACCATGCTGTCAGATCATAACTGATCCATACCTCATCTCCATTTATGAACCTTTGGTCCACATTGAACGCTATTTGCCAGAACTTTATCCACTCAATTCCTCCGACTATGTCCGACAACCTCCCATTCCTTCCACACAAGTTACTGCGTCTTTTGAACTTGATGTCAACTGCACCTGGGGAAAATGTTAGGAGTCATGCAGAGATCGATGAATGGCTGTTTGTAAAAGGCACCAGAGGGTGTGGCACTGAATCACAGTGACAGAGAACGACCAGAGGTCCCCGCTCTGTTTGCAAATGGACTATGGCTGGCTTGGCCTTTCAAAAGTCACTAGAGGTGCAACTGGTCTGCCTGTACCACCTTCAGTGCACCCCACCACCCCTCACCGCCCACCCTGCCAACCCTAAACCATGAAAGAGTGTACTTTGGATGAGTACGGAATTGGTTTCAGCATTGACACCTGCCGCAGTTGAATTGCCGCTGACTCTTAAGTTCGCACGCAAGGCGTTGATGCACTGTGTGGAACATTAAGCACAGGGAGAGGACATACAGCCCCTCATGCCTGCGCCCAAACCACAACCTTAACCTTAACCCTAACTGTTGGTTCCACATTCCTGGATATCATTGCCTGACAAAGGTCTATCAATCTCCGTCTTCAAAGCTCCGATACACCCCCAGCATCTACAGTGTTTCGGGAGGAGGTTCAAATGTCCAGTGCCCTTCATGTGCACAAATACTGCTTGATTTCTCTCCGAAGTGGCTGAACTCTCATTTTGAAATGATGTTCTTTCATGGTTTCTCTCCATTCCCCAAATGAGCACCTTGAACATTTTTGAAACAACACGATTGGATCACCCTTCAATCTCACAAACTCATGAGAATGTAAACCGAGTTTATGCAACCTGTCCTAATAATTAAACTCCAATGTCAATCTGGTGGATCTGCACTGCGGCTCCCTTTCCAGGATCAACTTAGCCACTTCCTGATGAGCAAAGGCCCGAGACCTGATCGCAGTACTCCAGCTGGAGGTAATTGGAGGGTTGGATGAGACGAGAAGGGAATGTGGGGCAGGGAGAAGAGTAACTTTACTCAGAGTCACCTGAGGCAATCTGCAGCTTAACTCCCTTAACCGCTATGAATGCTAACGTGTATTCCCTTCATATCTGTCTTCTGTTTCAGTCATGCCGTCCAGCCCTCCTTTGACGGCATCCTCCATCACCCTCTCTTCCAATGGTAACACTGCCCCAGGCATTT